>NW_019268583.1:852218-893581 GCF_002738365.1 Cucurbita moschata | reverse complement strand
TTTTTTTTTTTTTTTTTTTTTTTTTTGTTTATGAATTGAATTATATGAATCCCCCTTTTCGCCCCCATGTAGAATGTATATGTTCCAGAGACAGAATGAAGAAATGAAACCAGCATAGCATTCCCTCGGTTATAACTTTATTTACTAATTTGTTGACCTGCTTAGGGTGTATATTTAACCTGCTAACTCAAGAACCAACCCGAATTATAATGGTTTGGTTGGATTTAAAAGGATTTTGGATTTGAGTTGGGTTTGTTTTTTGGAATCTAATCTGGTTTAGCTTGGGTTAGGTTCAAAATTTAAATTATTGGGTCAATCTAATCCAACCAAAAACCTTTAAAAATAAATAAATAATAAAATAGGCTCAAGTCCCTCTCCCCAAGTCCATGAGTCTTCATCTGCGTCTGCCCCTGGTGCACCTGCACTCTCCAGAGGGTCTCTCTTTACTCGCTGTGAGTTCAAGACTTTGTCTCGCAATCTCACATAGAGTTCGTTTTCGATCTTGAGGGTAATTGGGTAAGTGAAATGAAGTCTTGGCCCTTGCATCACAGCATTCGTCTTCATCGTTTGTTGTTCGACTCCTCTTAGCTTTCTGTATGTTGTTCAACTTCACGGTTTTCATCTCACTCTTGTTTCGTCTCTGCGTGTCGTTGGTCGCTCACCTCTTTATTTCTCCGTTGGACTCTCTTCTCAGTTCCCATTTCTCTACTCAACCTTGTCTTTGTGTTTCTCGTCTAACGTTGCCGACTGTCTTTCTACTCGGCGCTCAGTTAGTTGTTTCACAACCCGAACCCAACCTAAAAATTTTTGGGTTGGGTTACCTATCCAACCAACCCGTACTTTTGGGTTGGTCCAAAAAAATTCCTCAATTCAACCTAATTCAACCCAACCCAACCCAACCCTAAGCGGCACAAATTCTCTCTACAATACCGAAGATCTTAAACAAATTTGAATGGTTCTTTCCGTACCGAGTAAACTAAGGGTGAAGATTGTCTTGTTAATTGTCAACCCAATAACAACGACAACAATCATCAAAGAAACAGTCCAATAGAACTATAGGTTGCAAGTTATTGAAAGGCAATCACAAAAATAAACGAGAAAGGTATAACGATGAGTAATAAATACCATTATATAGATTGCATAGATATCTCTAGCTACCGTGAAGAGCAAAGTACAGGAATTTCTGGGACTACTTGTTGAAGAGAATGTTGATGAGGGTCCTAAACAAGGGTCCCCTTCCCCTTTTGGTATGGAGAATCTCCTTCACATCCTTCTCATTAGGCACAAACCCCTTAGCCTCCATTTGCACCAACAACTCTCTTGCTTCATCCACTTTGGCATCCCTCACAAGAGCCTCAAAGACGGCAGTATAGGTCCCAGCATTGGGTCGCAATCCCCTGCCCATCATTTCCAGCAAGAACTTCTTCGCATCCCCCACGAACTTGGGATCCGCAGCAAGCCCTTTGATTAGAACAGTGTAAGTATAGGCAATTGGGGTCACTCCAGAGGCAAGCATTCGCAGGTACACCTTGTGAGCTTCCTTGCTCTGACCCGCATTCACATAGGCTTCTATGACGGCTGTGTGGGCGACAACATCAGGCATGTGACCTTTGTCCTTAATTTCAGAGAAGAGCTGCAGAGCCTCGTGGGTTAGACCATCCTTAGACATTTCGTCGAACATCTTGACGGCATTGTTTAAAAAACCATCTGTCCTCATCTTATGGAAGATTTCCTGCAAATTCTTTGGGTCTTCCGCCTCTTCCACAACCGGCTTCTTGCTGAAGGGATCATACGGCGGTGGGAGATTTTTGGTTTTGCCCACTTCTTCTACGGACCCAACCCGAAAATCGTCTTCTTCGTCTTCATCCGAGTGTGGGATTGAGAAATTGACTTTGGTGTTGATCTTGTTAGCTTCTGAAGATGAGGAGTAGGCGAACAATCTGTTGTTGCAGGCGTTGATATAGAAAATGGTCGGTGGTTTGCAACGAAAATGATGATTTAGAAACGATGGGTTGGGGGAGAAGGATGAAGGAGATGAGGCGATGGTGGTGCAGGCAACAAGAAGGGCTCGAGTTATTCTGTTCGCCATAGCCTTGGCGAATTGCGCGTTAACCTCCCTCTCTGTAAGTGGGGATGCGGCAGATGGATGCTGTTCGGCGGAGTGCGCTGCAAATGCTCTTTCCTGTGAGTTCTTAACAAGTTTAGAACTGAAAAGAGGCATGGCAAATCATGTTACTCTCCCCCATCCTCCCTCCTATGATGATGATGATGATGTTGTCCACTTGCCTCGTACAAATAAAGATAGAATTCTTTAATTATAAACGCGTGATCATTTCCTAAATTAGCCGACGTGGGACTTTCATCTAAAAGAAAAAAGAGTCGAGGCTACTTTCATCTAAAAGAAAAAAGAGTCGAGGCTCCTCGAAGGCATAGTAAAAAATGACTAAGACACCAAAAGAAAAGGAATCGAGCCTTGATTAAGGGGAGACGTACTTTGTTCAAGGGGAGGTGTTGGATGAAAATACCACATCTGCTCATTTGGGGAATGATCATGAGTTTATAATCAAGACATACTCTCTTCATTGGTACGAGGCATTCTAAAAAAGCTCAAATCAAAGTAAACACTATTATACCATTGTAGAGAATCGTGTTCATCTAACACTCCGTGTGAGTTCTTAAGAAGTTTAAAACTAAAATTAAAAATAAATAAATAGAGCCTTTTAATTATAAAAGAACTTGTTATAATATTAAATTTGAATTTTTAAAATTTATGCAAAATATTATATATATATATATATATGTGTGTGTTTATTCATGAAATATATAACTCATAAAGATTTTTTTTTTCTTTTTTTTTTTTAAATTTTTAATAAAAATTACATTAAAAAAATAAAAAGAACCCAATCCCATATTTCCTCGAGAAGAATCTCTACTCTAATCCTTGCAAAAAGTAAATAAAAAAAGAATATGAAATAAGTGGTAAAGATGAAAACGAGGAAGACTTCTCTATCTTCACTCCCCCGATCTCTAGTGAAAGGAAAACAAGATATATAACCATATTTCATCATCAATTAAAATAAGTCTATAATGGATAGCTGAAAATAGAAAATGTATGTATTTCCATTTATATATTTTCGTTGGAGACCTGATGAACCACGTTCACCCGAACAATCACATCCGACCTGATGAACCACATTCACCCGAACAATCACATCCGACCTGATGAACCACATTCACCCGAACAATCACATCCGACCTGATGAACCACATTCACCCGAACAATCACATCCGACCTGATGAACCACATTCAACCAAACAATCACATCCTATCTACAATCAATTTCATCCATTAGCCTCACAAACACCCACATTAAAAAAGCTGTTTCCCATTACAAAAGAGCAAAAGAAATTCCTTAGTAACTAACTCCTTTTTTATAATCGCACAATTAAACTATTTCAAGTTGCTTCATCTTCCCCCTAGTTTCAAGCCATGGCCTCAACACTCATTGTCTTTCTAATGGTAAATACAGAATTTAAATCTTCATACATCTTTTTAAGAACATCTTAAATTTCACGTACACTTGGGAACATCGATAAAACTTATACAAGACGAGCAATCTAATGTCAAACCACAACATAGTTGACAAACTAAATGAAAGAAAAAGTTGAGATATTTAAACACAGTACTTACAAACATATGAATAAGAAATTGGGCAGCAATTTCAGATGATGCATGCAAATTGCAGACAAAGCTTGCTTTTGCATGAATTCTTAAGTCGGGAAAAAGGAAGGTTCGTTTTGATGCTAACCTAACTCCTTTGTTTATGCAGCAAAAGAATCTAGGAGCTGTTATACAGAGATCATGCTGATCCTCGCTCAATCAAACAATCAATTATATGCTAAATGTGATTGCTTTGGTGGTGAATAATATGAGTTACTACTACAGTCAATACCAGTCTGCATCAATGGATTCCATCTGTCAAATATTATCCTGCCACCTCGCCCGATCCTACCTCGAAGTTTATGAGATCCCATTGACACACTGTTCCTTGTTGGAGATTCTGCTGATGGTGGTACTATATTAGCAGCAGCCAACTTCTCTGCAACCAGAGGTTTTGCAAACAACAAGACTGGCTCCAGAGGATCCTGCACAAATCGACAATCCCGTTGAACAGTCGAGAATATACACGATTAGTGTTCTAACAAGAAAAACTATTGAGTTTAAATGTAAGTCAGTTCTCAATATGTTAAACTGCTCGGCAGGATCGCTAGGACACTTGTAGTATCTGCTGCTATTGTAACAAAAGGATGCTAAGTAAGGTTATAAACGACTAAGGTACCATTTTGTGAAGCCATCCATGTGGCAGTTGTTGCCTATTCTCTTGCTTCATGCTTTCAGTTGGGAGCACAATCATGTTTGTCTCCCTAAAAGATCCAGAAATTCGTATTCGTGGGGGGCGACTGGTTGCGATATCGTCCAACTCCACAAATTCATCCTCGCTTGAACCAAACTTACAAGAGAAGGGTAAGAACCTAGGAAGTGCTAAGCTCTCTTCCAGAAGTTCAGTTTCATGCTGAGATCCGATGAGAAACCATGCACCAATATTGTAAGAAAAGATTAAGTAGATAGAGATCACTAGAGTAAGATCAAACCAATTATCCCGGGTATATGAGAACTATATAAAAATAAAACACATAATACACACGCACCTTATACTTCAAGTGAATCCTCTGAAGGCTGACTTCACTTTCCATCAGATCTCTTTTTTTCTCTTCTCTCTGTAAAAAGATCACGTCTTGAGCCAATCCAGTGTTTCAATGTCATATAACTACTTCAAGACAAATGCAAACGCACGTATAATAACACATGAGTACAATGAGTAATCACCTTAATTAAAGCCTCCAGTAAGGTTTTAGCTTGTTCCAGGTTGCGCCTAACCTGAAATTTTACAATCCCAAACATAAAATGATAAAATTTAGACAATGCAATCTATATCAAAAGAAGAGGACATCTGAGATCATTAACGAGATCGAATAATATTCAAAAGAAACAGCAAAACAAATACAATTTTGAGCTCACAGCCTATTCAATCTATCAAACCATAAGAACGTCAGTGACTCGAGTAAGAACAATAATCATCCAATAATTTTGTGATGAACATTCAAATCTGAAATAAATTGTTTTCATTCACATAAATTAGTAAATCAACATGATTTCTTTCCACAGTACTACATTCCTATGTTACTGTATATTACATACACTCCTTGTACTAAACTATTGCCACTGCCTTCAATTTAATTATCTTCTTTTTATTATTATTACAAGTAGACAAGTGAGAACATATTCAACAATGAGGCAGCCTAGTTTTCATTCGTCCAAGATTATTCAAAGTCTGTCTTGAATATTCCAAAAGCTAGCGATTATAAAGACAAAAAACCATATTCTGGCATATTCTGGTAACTAACCATTCAACTAACAAAGCAAACTAACCCACAGCCCGCCAAAACTAAATACTTCTTAATTTTAATTTTTTATGTGAAACATTCTAGTATTTCGATGATGAGAGGAAATATACACAAAAGAGGTGGAAGAAACCCTGAGCCGAAGGAGGTTATAAAAAAGTCCTCCAATTGGCCAAAAGAGAGGATAAACTGTAGCTATGAGGAAAATGGGAAGAAGTTTTACACTAAAACAGCCTACAAGGATATATTATCGACCAAGCTATCAAAGCATGCCTCAACTGATTAACAAGCTATAAATTAATTGACTAAGCCCAATGTAACAAAATCTTAAGTAAATCAATTGTGGTCAATACCATTAAACCTCTTCTTTAGGAACTTTGATTTGAAAGAAATCAAAGAATTTTCAATGAAAATTTTCAACTTTTGCACAAAACCGTGGATACTGCCAAATTTCATGTTTCTACTTGTGTGCTCTGTTTAAACTCTCTTGCAACTATTCCAAGAATATAATCCTCCGTAGATGGGAGGCTTTGTTATAATTTACTTCAGTCTTCAGTTTTCTTTTATAATTTTTTTTTGAAGAAAAAGGATTTCATTAAAGGTGGTTGCAAAAACCCTTACAAGTAGCACAAATCTATCAAGAGAGTAGTTTTATGAGGATGTCATTAGCAAGTTATTTTTCTTTAAGAACAACACTGGTAACTTTTGCATCATCAATAAAAAGATGTTCTCTAGTATGCGCACGCGTGCATTAAATTAAATTTAATCCATGTTTTGCAACCATGTCCTTGGTTGTTCGCGATTTCTTGTTCTCCAAATGGCTTGGTTTCAGCTATTGGGATAAATCAATTCTTCCTTGGAACCTTACATTTCGAAGATTAATAAAGAAAGCAGAAATTATTGATTTACGATCGCTTTTGGGTAGCCTTTCGTTTCTAAAGATTGATTCTAATGAAGACTCTCGCAGATGGTCACTTAACTCCTTTAGTATTTTCTCTTACAATCGTTACCTCATCATTTAGCTTCTTTGATCCCCTTGGAAAAAGGAACTTTTGCAGCTCTATGGAAGTCTATATGCCCCAGAGAAGTAATATTGATTATGATCAATGATGTCCAACCATATCATTTTTTACTCCCCCTACTCTCGATCTAGTTGGCTCAAGTTGCTCCCTTCATCCAATATCTAGTGGGTTTTCTCAAACATTCTTGAGGACAATGTTCTGCAATTACTATTGGTTCTCTGTTTTGATCCTAAGGCCAATCTCATATGAGATAATGCGGTTAAGGCTATGTTTAGAAGTGGTTTTAACTATGTTTAGAAGTGGTTTTGAAATGGTTACCTTGCTTTTTTTTGTACTCCAAAGCATGCTTTTAATTATTCAAAAAAAATTTTATGGCATGAAAATTGCATTTGAAAGCGTAAACTCAAAAGTAAAGTTCGTTTTGAATGGTTAAAGACATGTTTCAAAGTAATTTTGAACATGAAAAAAGTGATTTAACCGTTACCCTAAAGCTATTCTATCATAATTGTATATGGAAACAGATCAAAGAATCTTCTAGCGAGTAACTCTCTTGCTTGAAAATTTTGAAAAGACTTCCTCTTGTATTTTCTTCCAAAATATATTGCTGGATTTTCATTACAAGATATTTGTCTCAATTGGAGTGCCTTATGCATCTTTCGTAATTTAGTCTAATTGATTGTTTCTGTTTTTACTGCTTTCATTTACCACTTTCTCATTTTCACTCCCTTATGGAAATTGTATCTTTGAGCATTAGCTCTTTTCACAAGAGCCCTATAGATATGCAACTACCTATATCGATGTCCCAAATTTAAGGAGGAATTACTGGAAGTAAACATTACCAACTTACTAACGAAGCTCACCCAATTATTTTGATCCAAAATTTGGCTATTGGACATATAATAATTCAAAAATACTTATCGTGCAGATCAGATTTTTGCTTTCCTTCTTCCTTTTACCATTGCCTTTTAGCTTCTAGGTTAGGATTGTAAGCACTGTATAAATATACAAAAATACTCATTTAACAGATGCATGCAGTGCGAGCACACACACAAAGTCATTTCCAACGGCAGCTTGGGCTGAATGTAAAAGTGAAATTAAAATAATCCTATAATGTATGCAACCATGGACTTACCTATAGAGTAATTAATAAAAAAAAATGTCTTATAAACAATCAAACAATGAAAGGACATATGCATAGAATAATAGGCTAAAGTACACGAGAGAATGTACTTGGTTATAAAAATAAGATTAACAACATACCAACGGCAGCAAATAAAGGAAAGAGACAGCATGAAAACCAACAGTTAACACATGGAAGTAAAATAAAATTCAAATTGATGACAGTAGTAATGACCTGGCGAAGCTTTTCAAAAGATTGCACATTGTTTTCCCTCCGTTGCATCTATTTAAAATATCACGAATGAGAAGGATAATATAAGAATATAAAGTGCATAGTGGAAAACTTCAACTACAAACATCCTTCAGTAATTGAGAATGGGAGAATGGAAGCAAAAATCTTCGTACCCTTCTTGTATGAAGTCTGTGAGCTTTCTCCCTTGGCCTAAAAACATTGTACGGGTTTGTGTCATTGACAGGTGGAGGTGGCTGCATAATAAACGGGAGCAAGTAAATTACCTTGTGAATATATTATGAGTAGAGTGCATCACACAAAAATCACAATTGACGAATACTTGAACACAAAAGCATGGCATGACAATATCATATTCTCTACTCTAAAGAACCCAGAGACGAAAATCATGAAAGGCCACTGAAACTTTTTCTGCAAGAATGTTCTTAGATCTAGGACTACGGAATAAAGTTGAAGTTCAATAAAGAGCTTGATAACCAATGGTGAATTTCTTTTTTCTTTTTTTTTGAACGAGAACAAAAAAAAAAAAAGACAAGATCGATAAATTGACACTTAAAAAGACAATGTTGCATTCTGTTGCACTTGTGTGGCTGGACATAGCTCTTTGCATTGAGATGTGTGTAAAATGTTTTATATGATTCATTTTTAGTTCATCTGGTGTTGTGGTACTGCTATTATTGTTCCCTAGTGCCTAAGCTCTCGAATCTAACCAACTTGCCTTCAAGTTTGGTATCATGGAATCCATTAGCCTTTATTGAACCTTTCTATTGGACTTTCAATCGGACTTCAATTTGGCTTTAATAAAGCCTATTGTAAGAACTACCAGGCTCTACAACCTTAAAAATGTCCAACTGCCAGACTAATAAACAATATTCTACTCCTACTAGCTCCTGATCTACTTGGTATCATCCAAGTTTTTATCTATAAACTCGATTGATTTACAATCACCAGTTAAGATATACAGATCTACTGTCACCTTTCTCTTTCTATTAATAGGAGAAGTGAAGAGTTGTTTGCTGAACAAAGGGCTTGAAAATGTTGATTTCAAAGGTTTTGAGGTTGGAAAAGATGTTTAAGTTTTACAGCCACGATGATGCAGTATTTTTTAGTTAGGATATAGAGGAAATGTTCGAAAGTTCAAGGGTTAGTTCTAAAATTTTCGAGATTTTATTGGGTTTAGAATTAAATTGGGAAAATCTTCTTTGTACAGATAATATTTAGATGACAGAATGGTTGAGACGGCTGGAAAATTTTGGCCGCAAGGTGGAGAAGTTTCCATGAGTTATTGAGTTCTGCCATTGGGTGGGAATCATAGAAAAGATTGAAGTTTTGGGAGCCAATTGTGGATAAGATAGTATACTAAGTTGTTGGAGTATTATCTTTCAAAAGGTGGGAGATTGACTTGGGTAAAGTGGTTTTACTTAATCTGCCAATTTGATATTTGTCTCTGTTTCTAATGCCTACAAAGGTAAGGTTGAAAATTGCAGGTTGAACAGAAACTTCTTTTAGAAAGGAAGAAAAGAAAATAGCACACCTAGTAGGATGGGAGAAGGTCATGTCTATGGAATGTTGGGGTTTCGACTTGGATAGTTTAAAAGAAAGGAAAGTAAATAAATAAATAATGAAACTTTACTAATTAAGTGGTTGGGGAAGTTTGTTAATGAAATAACTGGTTTATGCTAAGAGTTGTTAACAAATACAAGACAATACAATACGACATGAATGCCGTGACACATCATCTTTTAAATATCTAGGACACGGACACAGACATGGCAATGACATTCATTAAATATATATTTGTAACAGTATATATTTTTTTTTATACAAGAAGGAAATCTAAAGTCAACAAGTTTATGCATGCTTAAAAAATAAGTTTGAAGTATTTCACTCTCAAAATTTATTGTTTTTGTCATATATATTTTATTAAGTATACTTAATAAGGGTTGAATGTGCATTTAGTAAATGTTGGACCCATAATGATGTATCCTAGAAAAACAAGAAAATTTTCCCAAAACAAATTCCAACTTTTTTTTCTAATGGCTTTGAGCCACTCATAATGATTAATCCAGATTTTACAATTAACGTGTGGATTAGTAAATTTGGGACACTCAAAATGAAAAATAAAAAACATTTTCTTTGGATAAAAAGTAAAAGGATGGTTTTAAAATAAAATATGGCAACTATTCTTCTAAAACAGATGTTGAAGGGATGCTGACAGCTTCCTTACACTCAATTAACCCCCAAACCTAATTTTTGGTTTCCTAGACCAACATTTTCCTTCAAATGGGAGATCAACTACACCCCAGAACCCGATGATTGGTGGTGAATCCAAACCACTCCTCTCGAAAAAGCCCCCTAGGGAAGGACGTCGGTCGCTCCACATCGCGATGACGCTGTGACAGGTACAAAGAATACATAAAGAAGTCATATAACACCTCATGGAAGCTGTTACTAAATAAGCCCAACTTGCAAACAAGAAAAGGAGGCATAAGGAATTTGTTATTGGTGATTTAGTCCTTGTGCATCTTGAAAATGAAAGATTTCCAAGAGGAACTTACAGCAAGTTGCAAAGGAAGAAAATTTGCGGCAATTCTCATATGATTGAGTTTCCGGATTATCTCTCCACCTATTTTTCCTCCTGATAAGATTCATCTTAAAACTCAAGGACGAGTTATCCTTCTTGAAAGGGGGAATTTATGTAGATTGCTTTGTTTATTAGGGCTCTCTTTGTAACGTAGCTTGGTATATCTATTCTATTTATTTGTTGTTTTTTCTTTGTTAATTTGTTCAACCATCCCTGTACTTACAGCCCATTATCCCAGAAGCTACGCCTATATATAAAGGCTAAGGCTTACCCTATTGTACAACTTTCATTAAGATTAATAAAATACCGCCGTAAGGATTTTTGGCTCCACCACTTAGGCTCAAAATTTACATTAATACATAACCCCTTGTACTCCCTACACAAAAGCTATTAATACAAACACACAAAAGACAAATAATTAAACGGACAGTGAATTTCCATCTTTGCCCCTCTAGCATACGTGTGCACTATTGGGATCTCACTCTACCCCTTTCTTTTTAAAAGAAAGAGAGACAAATATCTATTAGAATAAGGAATAGACCAATTGCCACTCTTGGGAAACATATATCATACAGATCTCGCCCCAGATGCCACTCAACCTAACTTACCATTTAATAGGATAAACCTAATGAATATAAAATTATGCACGATCAAGAGTATGAATTACTAGATAAAGGGTACATGTGCAACGTGCTATAAGCCCTTGAGTAGTTCCTACATTTCTAAACCCTGAAAAAGACGGATCCTAGAGAATGTGTATGGACAATAAAGCAATTAATAACATATAACATGAAAAAAAATGGAACAATGATGAACCTGCAAACGCCGCAAAACAGGCTTTTGCCATCGTTCACGCTGTTAAGAGAGAAAAAAAAAAAAAACAAGTATCAATATGCATTCCATTAATTTGAAAAATAGAAAAAAAAAATTAATAGTACAGATCTTAGAAGAATTTGGTATACTTGCAAGAACCCAAAAGGCAAAACACGAACTTTTTTTAGATAAGAATACTGTAACAAACCTAAGCAAACCATTCTCAGAAGACACATCTAATCATTTTCTTTTTAAATTACATCTAATCTTCAGTATCCAACAAACTAGACTGTAGCACTACAATAGCACTACAATATGAGAGCCCTCTTGTAGCCTCTCTTAGGGGTGGAAAGTTTAGTTTCTTACGAAATCGATAAAATCAAGATAATTCCCTCATTTAACATTCTACAAGAACAAAACCAAAAAAATAAATAAATTAATAAACTAAGATAACAAAAAATCAAAACAAGTAATTGGCTAACAATCTAAAACGAAGAATTGAAAATGCAACAAATAATTTTTAAAAAGGGGGAAGAAAGTTTAAAATATGATAGATCCCAAGAGTGTGTTCACTACAACCTACTATTTAAAAATAATTTCTCATTTCAACTCGTGAATAATATTTTTGTAAGATAACCAACACAAAAGAGAGATGTATAGGAAATAGAAAAATCACTAGTTGACGTTCTTTTAAAAGTTGCTACAATAAGCCTTTCATTAAAAAATCAACACTTCCGGAGATGCAAGAACATATCAAATAAAGATCGTACCAAGTTCTTCCCTGTATTCAGCAATTTGCATCAGCCAGTAATTAAAGGGATATCAAATACTTTAATTTCATTTGCTAACTTTAAAAGTTGCTGTATCTTTTATTGCCACTCATAGATGCTTTACTTTTATTTTGGCTCTCGTAATACTTCAGATCTTTACTTTACTAGTTTGGTTGTTTGTTTTTCTTTTCAGTCCCTTAAGGATTTGTACCCTTTCACGTTTTTCTATGTTTTCATAGCAAAAATAAATATAAATAAATAAAGCAATAATAAATAAATAGTAAAACATCTACTAACTTGTCCAAATTCTGCATATTTTAATGCTTCAACTTAAAGTTTTTCACATGTTTTTCTTGCCACATTAGGTCCCCCAATAATGCACCACTTTCGTCACCCCATAGCAGTGTCATATATGCTTCTCAGCTCCTCAAGAAAATTATCTCCCTTTCACTATTTGGCCCTCAATTGCTCATTTAGCCAAAACCATCTACATCCCCCAGCATGATTCCCCAAGCTTAAGGTTTTGGGTTAATTGGTGATTTAAAATTGTTCCAGAGCATGAGGTTTGTGTTTAAATCTCTGTAATGTTATTATCTCCCCAACTAACATTGATTTCTACTTGTTGGGCCCACTACAAATTTCCAAGCCCACAAGTGAGAAGGAATATAAAAGTATTGACATAAGATAAATTTACCAACACCAAACAACTTAAGTTTTTTGGTTAATCGGTGATAAAAACTAACCAATCTCCACCCTTCCTTTCATCACACAACATTCTCCCACAAGCTCTATGCATACCAATCCCACCCAAAGAGGCATCATTTTATCTTTAGAATAATAGATTAACGCCTTCTTTGGAAACTTTGACTTGAATGAAATAAATAACTTTTCAAGATAGTTGGATGAATAAATATTTGTTTTGGGACAGGGTGGTCGGTCAAACTTCAAAATGGAGCTATTTGTACATCTTTTTTGTAATTCCTCTTTGTTAAACATTGATGCCAATTGGAGTGCTTTTATATATGCACCCTTGGCGTTCTTGAGGATGTCCCATCCTCTTTTTTGTATTCCTCCAATTTTTTAAATAAATTAACAAAAGCGAGACATCCTAATTAACATTCAAACTTGTAAAAAACTAGGGGGTTTATTCACACCTTTTCCTTCCAATAATCGTAAACAGATTCAATAATTGAATATCTGATTGCTTGAGTTTGTAGAGCCTGCCATTGAAATAAACGAAACAAACTGTTATTAATAAAATAAATGAAACAATAAATTTCCAGAAGACGTGAAATATCTATCAAAAATTGATCAACAAAGTCATTCATTGCTGCGTTAGAAATATTCTGCGTTCTGGCTGATGTTTTTAGTATATGCATCCAGGGTACTTGGAAGGTATAAAGTCACAGGAGCCGAGGATCTTCTAGTTGAAGCAGATAAAAAAGGAATCTCAGGGGATAGTAATTTTGAAATATATACACAATACAGAAATGGTCTTAGAACTGACAAGAAATGTGATATCTGAGATATTTTTTGGAAAAAGTCTGGGTTCACACATTCTAACAAAGGGAAATGAGGTATAATAGTTGAGAAGGGAAGTTATTAGTTAGCTAGCCTATAACCTATTGTAAGAACCAAAGCTAACTATTGGAAGATGAATGATCAACAGGAAAGGCAGTCAATTGGAAGATCGCACAGAAATTGGGAGACATTCCAGATATATCTCAAAAGCTCTAGATTGTTGAATACTCTAGTATTACTACATTCCTATATGTACGACTGATCCTGAAAAATTGGTTGGAAGAAGTGAATAGAGTGTCAAGATCAGTAGGAGGAAATCAATCTATCAATGAGGAATATTATTTATTTCTTTGTATATTCATAGTCATACTTTCCTTTTTAGACTTATGCTAATTACTGATTTTTTTTTTATCTATGATTGAGATCCTCTTTTTTTTAAACCAAGAAACGAGACTTTTAATTGATGTAATGAAAAGAGGCTAATACTCAAACATACAACTAATCTTATTTTCTCAATCAATAATATACAAGAAAATTACTCCCAAACATAACTTCATTGCCTGTGCCAAATTAAAGTCACACATATAAGATGTATAGCATAGCATTAAAATAAATCAAATGGAAGAGACTTGCATTGTGATGAATATTGGATCGATCCACAGAAAAGTAACAGCAATAATTCAGTGTTAAAATATGCAAAATTAAATCAAAAGTTAGTACAAAATGCCCAAATATGATAAAAATATATATCACCTCAATAGCATTGTCACGTTGTAGAAGTACAGGAATGGGTGAACCAAGAGTAGTTGTTATTATACCAGCTCTTTCTCGAGCCTTGTGATCCAATACCTCCAATTTAAAGAGGAAACTCTCAAATCTGTATTGACAAGTACACCTAATTAGCACCTTCTCAAAGAGAAACTAAAATCACATTAGCACCTTTCTCAATCTTTGAACTCAAATTGTTCAGTCAACTATCATTGGCACACAGCATGGCAACAATACACCTTGGAAAAGAAATAAGGACGCCATGAGGCAAACCAAGGAGGTGACTCACATAATGAAAGATGGAAATGGTCAATCAAGAGGAAGCATGTTCTAGAATTTCTAATAGTTTCACACGTAGCTATAGAAGAACTGAGGTTAAGGAGGAATTATATAAATTGTCTCTACCATAAACAATAACAACAAAAGGCAGATTCTTGATCAATTGATCTTACAAAACTATTTTTACTCAACACTTGAAAACTATAAGTTCTGACCATTGCTGACTTTAAGTCGGATTTTTTTGTCATTCTCTTTCGCCAACAGCGGCTTTTATTTCTGATGAACATCAAAGTTAGGATAAATAATCACTCTGCAAAAAATTTCTCCTCGGGAAGCACGTTATTTTTCTATTATGATCTTAGAACCCTCGTCCAAGATCTCCAATATCAGTAACACAGACAAAGTAAAAAGTAATAATTTCATTTTTCAACACATCCCCATGGCAAGGTCCTTTGCACGTCATTGCATTGACCAAAATATCAAATGCCTTTTCACTTTTCTCTTCTGGGTTCTGGAAAGAAATAAAAGGAATCCTTTAATTCACTCAGTCAATTTCTGAAATCCTTTAACTCATTACACCTACAAATCACGTGAGATAGAAAACAAGCCCAGTACCACTTTAGAGACACAGCATGGACGGTCGTTCCAAAGGATAACAAATACTAATATTGAAAAGCGGTCGCATTTCTAAAGCTTCAAAATCAACCTCCTATTAATAGACTTCAACTTAGTTTCATGAGAATGATGAAATCAAGATTGAACTTGAGCATCACATCTTTTTGTTAAGCTTCTTTTGGCCACGGAACCAAGGCCTCTCACATTCCATGAGAGGATAACAATTAGGAACTAGCTTTCAATTACGAGTAATCAACTTCTTGTTTTTCATAATTACAGAGCAATGAAAGATTCCTTGACCTCTCAGTCTATTTTTCCTCTGGGCCTCTATGGTCTTGCCATCAACTTCAAGATGTCTCTAGAGGAAGCAAAAAAGAACCAACAACTAAAAATTCCGTTACAACTTATGCTAAAAGAAATTGCAAAACCACCTGTGATCAATTCAATAACGGAGATACTAACATTCCTCAATTTGGGGACCTTCTCTTTCTCAGACTTTTCTGTCACCTCAGCTTATCCCACAGTACACTATCAAAAAAAAAAAAATGGAACTCCACAGGCCCAAATTAGTTGTTTGACACCCAACTGCACCTTTATGTATTATAATTGATGGACAAACCAACCCATTTTGAACCCTCCATTTGTCCACTGGGCTTATACCGTTCCCTTCCAGCCCATTGTAAAACTGTGTTGCTACTTCAAACGAGAAGCTACCATGGATTTCAACCACTTTTCATAGCAACAAATTACAATCTTGAAAAGAATAGACTTGTGTTGTAAAATCTGTCTTACCATCAATCAAATTGATCTCTACTAGAATAAATCCACAATAGTTGTCTCTAACTTCAATTGCTCTTTTACAGGCTCCCTCGAACAAGCAAAGCATTCATCATATTCAATAAAGCCTCCAAAACAATTGCCAATATCTCTAAATAACTCCAAGCCCCATAAATGATGTGAAATGTTTCTGAAATTCACTCAACCACCATATGATGGGACAACGCCAGGGTGATCCAACCCACATTTAAAGCAAGAAGACTGGCTAGGAAAGGATTGATTATAAATGTTAATTGAAGTTAGTTCTCAAAAGCCTCTAGAATTCTACCCTGGAAGTCTCTTCTTTAACCCCTCTAACCTCTTTCCAACATATTTTTTTAACTTCCTCCTTTGTCTCCTTTTCTTGTACTTGGAGATGCAACTTCATCATCGAGGAACCTGAAGTCTTCTTTACTGCATCTACAGAGAGGATAACCTTCTAGTGATTGATCAAGTGAGGGGTTGGACTCTTCCTTTTTATAAAATCCTAGAGAAGGTCTTTGAAGTCCTTCTATCCTTAAAATCTTTACTTGAAGGTATTACCACTACTTTTGGCACCTTTGTTCAAAACCTTCGTTACTTCTATGAAACATTCTTGTTCGTTGACTTTTGAAACCAAACAAAGTCGTCTTTATAGAAGGACTATCGAAAAAACGTTTTGCGTTCGAGGAAAAAGTAAAAGGTCTTCCAATGTGTCGATAACCCAGACCACCACTACTAGGACTACAGAAATGCAGAACAATTTTTTTTAAAAGTGAGCCTCTAGAAATACGAACAACCCTTCCCCTAGCCTATCTATCAAAGTCACACTAGAAAGTTTGGTCTTCAATCTTCAAGATAGCTTGCATAATGCCTTAGAAGTAGTAAACTTACCCTTTAAGGACCAGTCCAATCATGGTCGAAGGGCTTTTCTGGTAAGAATCCATATGGAAAAGGTTGGGTAAAGACTTTGGTTGAGAGAGCCATGATGTGACCCTTCATTAACCACCTCTTGTGTGTATATCCAAACATGTATCCAATTGATCGTAATGTTCTCATGTAGGTCTTCCACAAATCTTGTGATTTGGTAATTCTCATTATCAAATAGAATGAGACACTAAAATGATGGAACTCCACCACGAGTCTACAACTCAACAATTTCCTTGATAGCATCATCAGTGTTGATGAGATACAACAATAGTTCATAATGAGCAGGCAAGAATAGATCCTTCATTAACTAAAGCATTATTGACCAATTGTGTGCAGGTCTTTTTCTGGCTCTTCTTCGATTAACTTGAAGTTTGTCCCACCAAGTCGAAGCTCCTGCTCTCAGCTTTGATGCAAAGAGCTAGACTTTTTTCTCTTTTGGTCTATTTAAGTCAATGAAAAAAAAAATTTACATTCTTGATGAAATCAAGAAATGCCTCTATAATCATATTTCCATTAAATGTGGGAAGATCAATTTCCATCTCAAAGTCAATGGCTATATTCTCTTGTTCTTGATTTGGACACTCTTTCAATTCTTCACTACCCTTGAAATAAGCAAACAAAATCTTCTTCTTTGCTAATGTAATCTAAATATTGAACCCTCATTCACCGATCTTAGTTTCTTAAAGGTTGTGCTTGATTTGCTATGTTTCTTGCATGTTCAAGGGAGTGAGATCCTTGTCTTTATTGATTTATTACTCTAGGGTTTGCTCTCCCTAGTTGTTAACTCCATTTCTTGCTTCAAGAACTTCTTGGTTTTGTAGATTAGGTATAGGGATAAAAGTTCCAATTATTTAGAATTGTTCCCGAAGTTCTATGAATTACATCAAAACTTGTTCTTAAGGATCCTTACGACAACAAGAGTTAGATTGTAGTCTGAGGATAACAAATATTAGGTGGATTGATTGAGGATCCATATCACACCCTCTAGGAAGGATTCGCCCCCTTTCCAACCATTAGATCCTAAAATCTATGTGTTACTCATACCACTTTTAACATATAACCAAATGAGAAGAATTTATTGATCAAGTTGTGTTTGAACACAAGTGAGAATTAGTATTTATAAGCTTTTCCTAGCTAACCTAACCAGCCTATCCATCTTCCAACCGCTAGTTTATAACAAGCCACCTATCAACAAACTTAACCCTTAATAGCTAGTTTATACAAAATGGTTACTTAGTGTGAGATCCCACATTGGTTGGAGAGGGGAACAAAGCATTCCTTATAGCTAACCTAACCAGCCTATCCTCTCCCTAGCGGAGGTGTTTTAAAACCTTGAGGGGAAACTTGGAAGGAAAAGCCTAAAAAGGACTATCTACTAGCGGTCGATTTAGGCTGTCACAAATGGTATCAAAGCCAAACACTAGGCGGTGTGCCAACGAGGACGCTGTGCCCCCAGGGGGTGGATTGTGAGATCCCATATCAGTTGGAGAGGAGAACAAAGCATTCCTTATAAGGGTTTGGAAACCTCTCCCTAATGGATGCATTTTAAAACCTTGAGAGGAAGCCCAAAATGGAAAGCTCAAAGAGAACAATATTTGCTCGCGGTGGGCTTGAGCTGTTACACTTAGCCTCAAACAGCTAGTCTCAAGTAACTGTGCCATACCTAGCAGCCAACCTACATCAGCTTTAACAACCCAAATCAATTGTCTTGAGATAGCTATGAAGGTCCATAGACCAACTGGTTCATGTTGTCTTTGGAATCATAGTCAAAAACCCACACTAAGTTGAAGATCCAAATTGAAAGTGCAAAATATCCATCAAATAAGGACAATAGAAGAACAAATGCTTATGATCCTCATTGGCCAATAGACATAAAGAACAACCAGTAGATTGAGCGAAGGAAAGTCGATGGAACAAGTTTCTAGAATCCATATCTCAAACAACAAAAAGTCTGCATGACCAAAAATGAAAGTTGAACTAAGAAAATTTACCAAACAAAAGGAAGGAAATGTGCACATACAAGAGAGGATCCAAATATAACTTAAAATATTAGCAAGCAAGGAACTACATGATGTTAAATAACGCTTTCCTCCAGCAATAACAACTAAGAAACTCCTACTGTCTTCGTATGGTGACGTCAACTCTTTTAAGTGATATCAGAATTCAGAAAATATACTATCTTTTCCTACATGGAATGGTGGAAGAGGGGAAGGGGACGGGCGTTGGTACAAGTTGAAAAACTACCTTTCAGGAGTAAGTATCTTTCTTTCTCTGTTAAAGTCCTGAAGCCAGTCCTCGTCTTCATTGTCCAAGTCATACTCAACAAACTCTCCAAGCTCTGTCCGAGCTGCAAATAAAGAGAGAATGCTCACATATTATATTTACACGCAGGCATTGATAATGGTAGAAAATCTTAAGTCTATAAATATCAACAGAACTGTGTTTATCACCAACCTCCTCTGCCACGTAAGTAAGAAGTTGGCTGACTAAAAGTGCGGGAGTAGTCTATCTCATATGTATCAACCACAACAAATTCAGGCGTGGGTATATCAGGAGCCAATTTCTTGCAAGGCACTTGATGTACCTAAATTAAGGGGAAAGAATTTAGATTGATCTAGACAAACATGGGATGACGGGAAGCACTAAGATAAATACAGTGCCAGTACCTCATTATCTACCTCAGTCGCAAGACGAAGCAGTTGGGAATTGCGGGTAGAGGTAGGGGTTTCGTCATCTTCCAATTCTTTCACAGACTTGACAATAGGAAGCTTCTTATGAATGTCAAGCGGACGAGGCCTGAACGACAACCTACTCATTGTAGCTCATTTCTATCTTTTCCAATTCTTTCCGATGCTCCAACCTCTACCACTGCAGGTTAAAAATCGAAATCCTAATTCACCAACACGATGAAGAATTCCAGTTTCTTGGATACAAATCTCCGCCACTGAAGAACCAAAGTTGTTTACAAAATTTAAAAAAAAAATAAAAAACTATATCATGCACAAATTGAAGCTGTAGAACACAATTAACGGCAATGGGAAGTCAGCGAAGATCATACGAGTATCCCTGCCTCTCCCTGTGAACCCCTCCCCCACTTCAAACCCCCCGACCCATAACCCTAGCATCCAAGCAGATCCCCCCAGCGTAATAACTCCTCACCTTCAGAATCCGCGTTCTTGAAATCTTCTGCCCTTGTCCCCTTCGAACTGCAACTCGTCCCTCAATCCGAGCTCACAGGGTCAATCGTGAGAGGAAACGGAAGAAAAAAAAACGATAATTATAACAGTAGAATCAAGATTAGAGATGCATAGAGAGATTGGAGAGAAAAGATGAACCGGGAGGTACGGGGATACGTCCGAAATCAAGCACCAGACATGCTGAAGGGAAAAAACAAGCACATTATTATAATCATGTATAATTGGATCAATAAAGCACAGTATTATCGTGAAAGTCAATAAATTAATAAACTCGTTAATATTTTATTTTTTAAATATTTTTATATTTATCATTTGTATTTTTTTTTTTTTAAATACTTTTAAAGGTTAATATTCTTATCCTCCATATATGGACACAAACTATCCATCTCCATCTTATAGATCATCTTGTAATTTTTAAAAAATTTCTGGGTATTTTTGAAACGTGTTACAAACTTTCCGCTCATATATTGAAGACAATGATATTTTTGAACTTTTTTTTAAAAAATTAAAGTTATTAGTAAAACTTTTGAAAGGTTGAAGTAATTTTTAAACATTTTTTAAGGTTAAAAGATGTTCTTTAAACTTCAATGGTACAAATAAACAAAGTATTAACGATTTCTATCGTCGATATTTTTATAAACAAATTAAAGGTATTAGTTTATTTCTCTGTAAAGATTTTCCTTTTGGCCCGACCCAAAATTCAAATTCACACGAAAATCAAAAAAAAATATCATTTAAATGTTTGAGCTTTTAAAATTATTGAAATTTTTAAAAATTTTGAGTGTTTTTATTAACATTCAAAATCATCTATAAATTTAATATATATTGGTTTATTTAATACACTATATCTAATAGTTTATTTTTCTTATTTAATATATTTAATATATTAGAGGTGTTAAATATTAATAGGTACATTTTAAATTTTTTGTTAAGTTAAATTAATTATTTTAATATTAGGGGTCCTTGTGAACTCGCACATTATAAACTTCAATGATACAAATTAATTAGCTAAACTTTTTATTCAATTAATTTTCATTCATTAAATATATCTTTGAGTACTACTGATTTATGAACAATTTATTTATCATCTCATTATAATATCAAGTCTCTCTCGAGTGAGTGAGAGGATAGGACTCTATTGTTCAAATTATGAACTTATGCAATGCGACGAGTCTTCGCCACTGTTTTGAGAAGTATCAACCCTCGTCCTTCATGGCTGGCTTACTTGGTTGGAATTGTCTCTATCCAAGTCACCATTCAAATCCATTATCTTTTTATTCATCCCCAACGATGATGTACAGGTTTGTTGGTAGAACACTGTTGATCACCACCGACAACGACATTGTTGATGCACAAATTTTGGCAAAGCGAACGCACTTGATTTGCACTTGATTTGGTTAGCATCATATATCACATAGAAGCTTTTTCCCATACGAGAGTTGTAAGTCTATTGTTGTGTTTTAGAATAAGGGGAAAAAAGTAATAGAAAGAAAAGACATTAGTTAATCTTAACTATTCATATTCCATCGATGAGAATTCATTCTTTAGAGGATCCTGATCACCCTAAATCGACAATAACAAGACCAACCAACCTGGGACGCAATCAACCATGAATTTTGAACGTCCATCGCTTTCTTTTCAATCGTGTATTGATTCAAGGTAGTTGTAGCTTGCTTCCAAGTTCAAACGCTAAACAATGAAAACTTCACATTGGTGTAGTGTTTGCCATACATACTCCATTGCATAAGTCAAAGAGATCAAAATGTAGTCGGGTTTAGGTTTAGAGAATGAGTTCATCTATATGAAGGTTGACTTGGGTTTCATTTCCCTTCTTCCGAATTGGTTTAGGAAATGGTTGAACCAACCATTTTTTGAGGTTCATTAGTTTGTGGGCTCGAGGTGACTTTCCCTTCTTGTCTTGACTCACTCGACTCAGCTAGGCTCGAGGTGACTTTTAGGCTTTTAGCTCGCTCAACTTTATCCCGAATTGCCCCTAGTAGTTCTCTGCCCTTTGATTTTAGTTCTAGTGTCAAAATTTACCCATAACACCGGTAAACTTTTCTAAGATTAAGGCAATCCAAGAATGGAAAGAACCTATAAGGAAGGATGCCCATAGCTCTTACAATTGTCAAGGCTCTAAAGGGCATAACCGAAGACTTATTGATAGATTTCATTCTTCGACTCTTCTACTATTCGACGGGGACATTATGATAAAATGAAAAACGAGGGAGTTCCTCTCTTTACTCCAAATCTAAAACATATTATATCGTGGCTTAAGTTGCATGTTTCTTAGAAATATTTAAGTTAGATTGGTCATCAAACTCGTGGAGTATTTCAACTTTGGATTGAGAACGAGTTTTTTCATCTAAAGGCTTGACTATCAAGATTAATTCTTTGACGTTTCGTGGATAGTCCTCATATAATACACATGTGCATAAATCCCATCTCTTTCGAGCCACACGAGCTTGCTCCATAAACTAATAATCTCCTGTCAAATGCACATTTTTACTGCATAATCACTCAAAATTTTCACCCAAAACTTCCCCCAATTTCACTGGATGGAACAATTCCAATACATAAGACAAAATGAATGGTATCATTGATTTCTTTTTGGTATATCACTATTGATGTAACAACATGGCGAGTATATTAGCACTTATATTATAGAATATCGAAGAAATTAATAAAGCCACATGAACCAGCTGATGAAAAACTTACAACTCCATCAATAATGGTTACCCAGTTGAAGCAGACACTGTTGTTGAAGCTCGAAGTACTTGCTGCAGCAACCGTGCAGCAAGACGCTGCGTAATCCCGCTGAAAATGCGGCCTCCAAGGCTGCGAGCCTCGGGCTGTTGTAGGACCTGTTTGTGCAACATATATAGCAAATTTAGGGAAGTTTCTTATGATTTAATTGAACTTCATCTCACATGACATTCTCATCTACAGCATAATGCGAGCCTAGTTTCAGTAAAAGCACTCAAAGAAGAATTTGCTAATCCGTACCTGCACTATGGGTTGCAAAAGGGCAGGATCAAAATTTTCAGAAGATTGAAGTAGTCTCCATATCCTCAGTACCTGATCTCGAAGCTCTATCATGCTTTCTTGTTCTTCATTGCTCATCCCGAGAGTACGAGAAGCGCTATCCCTAAATACTATAAGTCTCATAAAATCAGGCATAGAATTATACGTATCGTTTACTGTCCCCAAAACAAAAGCTTCAGTCACACGAATCGCTTCCTTAACAGCTAAGGCTCGGAGTCCCTCGCCATCTGGACCCAATAAGAGCTTCAGAACAGGCTGTAGAGCTTCTTTTACAGAGAAGTCTCTGTCTTTTCTTCCCTGAAGCAACAGGTTTTCAAGTCTACTCCATCTGTAATGAGCAGACGACAAGACAACAAATTTTTCAAGTGAGCAATCAATAGGATAAATACATAATCAACAGTTTAATGAAGAAGGCATTGGGTCTTGTATTGATTGTGAAATGAAATGAGGTATAAATTGTGAAGTGGTACATGCCTAAACTTCCCATCCTTGAAGAGCAACTCGATAAGAGCATCTCTCAGATAAGGATTTGGATCTGTCAGAAGCCTTTTAGCAAAATATGGATATGAAGCAGCCAGAACTTTGAAATTTGGATCAGCATACAGTGCTAACCCTTCCAATACTGTGAGCGATCTCAAAATTAACGCGTAGTATGCTGGCACTGGATGATAATTAAGAAAGCAAACAATCAAGTTTAGTAATAGGATAGCGTTTCTATCAGGAAAACATACAGACAATCTACAGCTTCCAATTGAAAATAAAGAATAAACTACCCATAGTTAGATATAGATTTTTTTTTAATAGCAAAAAGACAACAATAAGAAATAAAAACTACATGATCAAGTCGATTTTGTGCGTTTCTAACTATTATACATCTGATAATTGTAAAAGAGAAACGTATGAACAATAGCACTTTAATTAATATAAACTCTAATGACTTTTCCTAATTAAGCTACTAGATTTCAGAAAATTGAAATATGGAGGAGGTGGACTAACTCACCATTGAATGGATATTGATAAAATACTGCACCCAAACCATCTACTATTGTTTTGAAGTTAAGTTCACTCACAGTTGCATTAAGAGTGTCGTCAAAGAAATTCCTAAGAACTGGCACAATTGGAGAAACATCAGTCTCAGGTGACAAGAAGTCTAAAGCGTAATAATCACGAGCCATAGCTTCATAATCTCGATTAACCATGTGAACAACGTGCCCAATAATTGCGCATCTTGCTTCTTCTGGAGTCTCACTCATCATTCCAAAATCAAGAAAGGCAAGTTTTCCCTCCGGTGTCGCCAACAGATTACCGGGATGAGGATCTGCATGAAAGTATCCATATTCGAGTAGCTGTCTGAGGCTGCACTGTATGCCGGTATTCACCAGATCCAAAACCTTCAGCCCCTGTCTCTCAATGGCTTCCTGCTCATTTAATTTCACACCATCAACCCACTCCATCGTCAAAACCTTACTACTTGTATAATCCCAAAATATGTCTGGGACAAGGACATCTTCCTTGTCAGCATATAATTTCTTAAACCTCCTAGCATTCTGTCCTTCCTGCATGGCTCCAGAAAATTAAAGTTAAGAACCTCAAAAGATATCAACACACTTATGATAGACTATCAGAATTAAAAATATGTATCATAAGAAAACCTAACCTGTACATAGTTAAGCTCTTGATAAACTCTGCGAGCAAATTCATCTATAAGAGCAACGACATCACTTGAGATGAAGTCGACATATTTATTAATGAGAAAGCCTAAGCTCCTTATCAGGTAGAAATCTAGTCCTATAGCTTCTTCAATGTTCGGGCGCTGAACCTTTACGGCAACCACTTTACCAGATTGCTTGAGTCTGGCTTTGTAAACTTGACCCAAGCTGGCAGCCGCAATGGGAGATGGGGATATTGACGAGAAAATGGAATCAAGCGATAGTCCCAGCTCCTTCTCAATGCACAAAAATGCTTCTGCATCTGGGAAGGTTGGTAGACCATCCTGTTCAGAGGCAGTAGCAGTTAAAGGTGACATAACCATCTAAGCTCCATATATAGTTGAATAATACATAAAAACATCCAGTGAGTTTAATTAATGCCTTGTCAAGAATGGGCTTGAACCACTTAAGTAACCTCAATTGTGCTTTTGGAAGTTTTCATCAGGATCACTTGAATTTGGGAGATAAATTTATTTAGGATGTCAAAAGCAAAAATTGGGAGAGGTGATGGATACCAAGTTCAAAATAATATCTTAGGCCAAGTTCCTAGAATTACGATTGAGCACTTTTCCCAGAATGGAGTTCTGAGATAAAAATGATCAAAGGTCAAGGTAAGGACATGTATGATTCTTGACATGAAAAAATTGTAAGTTCCAACAAAATTTAACATTATCATGTTCCTTGTTTGGAGATTAGTAAAAGATCTATAGACATGAGTAATGAGATAAAGCTACCTAAAATAATTCGTCCGAGTTCTCAGGCTAGAAGAAAAAAGATATTTGATCAATTAAGTAGGAATGCGATGGTGAAATGGAAGGAGAAAAGAAATGGGGATAACACACTTGGAGTTCAGAAAGCTCCTCAAGGTACTCGGGAGGGCAGATGTCTGGCCTGGTGGACAATCCCTGGCCTAATTTCACGAAAGTAGGACCTAATCGAGTAAAAATTCGTCGCAGCTCAGCAGCACGCCGCCTTTTATTTTGATCGAGTTGGCCACTGTTTTTGTCCAACCACAATTTGATGCCAAAAGAACTAAGCGCAACCAAAATTTGCAGAGACCTCCGCAATATCTGGAAATTTTGGTCAAGACATTCGATTAAACTCTAAAGGAGGTAGAGGCAGAGGTAGAGGTAGAGGTAGAGCAATTTGGGCGAAGAAAACCTCAATTGGGCGAGAACCGTACGTATTGGCAATAAGGTCCGGACTGTAGAAAGGAGCGTTAGCAGCACGCGCCATCGCCCTGGCCTCCGCCTGCAAATCATCAGTCCGATCGACAGCCAAAACCAGTTGAGTCGGCAGGGAGGTATCGCCGTTAACCGCAGGCAGAGCCCTAGGTCTGGCCTCAACAAGAGCCGCACGAGGGTGGTTTGAGCGAAGAAACTTGGGATTAAGAAGTGAAGTTCCATGAGGAGAAGCGTTGAACCTGGAAATGGCGTCGCCGGAGCGCCATAACGAATATGGAGGAACAACGGTGCTCATAGTGCGGAACCAAATGGATGGTTGATTGTTGAAGAAGATTTGCAGAAATTTTGGTTGGGTTCGTCTCCTCTCCTCTCTTTTCCCTCATAATTATTTCGTCCACGGAACAGCAATAAGTAGCAGCCACAACCACCGTCCTATGGCGTGTTTGCAAACTGCACTTGAGAAAATGGAAATTTGTCGTTTTCCCTTTTTTTTTCTTTTTTTCATTTTCATATTTATAACCTATTTTCCCGTCCCTCCTTGTGGTTGGGTTGTAAATTTCGGATGAGTTGGATTGATAACTCAGTTACTTGAAATTGCTTTATAACCTAACTCAACTCAACACGATACCAATATGTCACGACTCGATTTTCAAGGCTTCGAGACTCGGACCATGACCCAAAAGATGAAATCGAAAACAAACAAAAAAAAGAGTACAAGATAAAAAAAACCAAAAAACTGCAATAAAATTAAAATATGTTTGAATTTAAAATTCTTTTCAGTAAATCAAAATTGTTCGGGATTAGATACACCATGTTCCTTCACGGCCAGTCAATAGCACATTACCATTTTTGGAGTAGACAATGAACCTAACAATTCTAAGTTCATTTGTTTTAGTAGGAATTTATTGTTCATTGAAACCCTCAACTTATTGACGAATCTACCCTATGTTTCTTTCCGGTTCTAGAGAACTTTAGTTACTTGAACATACGTTCTTTTTTTAACTAATTATTTATTTAATAAAGAAATTTATTTTTCAATTTAGTATTTAGATTAGTGAATATCACGATATGCCTTTCAGTGAACATGCTATTAACTTAAATAACCATAGATATTTCGATCATCGGAAAAAAACGCAGTAGAAAACACGGTTTTAAAAACCTTTAAGCGGAATTATAACTAAAGTAGTATTATACTATCATTTCAATGAAAACATAACCAAAATGAAGAAAAACTATTTACGACTTTGTTCTATGTTCTCTTCAACACACACCATTATTTGTACACCCTTTACCTTTTCACTGGAAAAATGATTAATAATAGGATGAGTATTTAAAAACAAACTCAATAACTAATCTCACTGTTAGAGTCCGAAAATGCAAGTAAATGAAACTATAGTTACTTGGGTGGATTTGGATGCGTGGTACTTTTCTATGCTCAGTCTATGCACGTGCACATAGACCCACTAGAGGAATACCAATTTTTCGTAAATCCTAGACTTACATATGAGCTTGTGTACTCTCACTAAACCACAAAAAGAAATACAACTTGAAACCATATATAAGTATGCGTATGTACAATTATGCTTGGGGAAGTAATCCATATTCCATGTACATGCATAAGTAAATTCATGTGAATATATAATGATGCATATAATACTTCTATAAAATCATGACATACACATTTTACGAGGCACCTATCCATATCATTTGAATCAATATTTATAATACATTTTCATTCATGGTGCCTCGTAAGTCATATACATGGCCACATGAGTCTTGAACGATCATATGTAGAAGCACATGCGTCACATAATACATATACAATCATATCAACAATAATAACATGTAAACAAGGCATAGATGCATCATTCATACAACATAAACTTTCATCCGGTTTGCCCATATGCATTCCAATAGTAGATTCACTTGCAATATAGACTCAACTTTGATGCTCCTAAGTCATTTTCAGCTAATTGTGTCTAAGATTAGCTTAAACATGATCCAATTCCACTTAAGGTATTTCATCCATTCAAAATAATGAGCCTATGGCTAATTCATAGAGCTAAAATAACTTGATTATCTAATTAAATCTTAAACCGTACCAAGTTAAACAGTCTCATAGAGCTAAAATAACTTGATTATCTAATTAAATCTTAAACCGTACCAAGTTAAACAGTCCCAAGTAATCTTAATTGGCCAAAAAGTAGCTATACTAACCTTTACTTGACTCAATTTGGTCAAAAACGCTTCTAGAATGGTCTAAAACGATCAAAACAAGCCAACCCTTCTTCACCTGACTTTCACACATCCTTAATGTGTTGGATGATGCACCCGTCCTCCTAGATCGCATTATATAAAAAGTCTATCTCCGTAAGAAAGAAAGATATAGATAAACCTCTCCATATATTTTGAATAATTGTTTTAGAATCTCATGTGGTTGAATCACATATGAATCTTTTATCAATACTGCAAGATGATTTATATTGTCAACCATGTAGCTACCCATTGATGAATGTTTATTTGAGCAAAGGAATATGCTTTATTTGAGCTGTTTGCAACCTGTTTCTCTATCATCTATAGCATCTCCTTGGGATAGAGCACTCTATACTTGAGCCGAAGAATGGAAAGGAAGTGCACGATACTACGTTTACAAATAGTAGTATATGTGACATTTAGTTTGTGGGCGAATGACCCTAACTCCTGTAAGCCCAATTTTGGAATACATCCAACTTTCCATTGTAGCAGTATCCACCCTTGAGAACCATCATCAGAATACCATTTTACTCGAGGATTGATGGTCATCTGCAATCAACAGTTTTAACCTGAGCGTCCACTATGCAACCATAGGAAAATCTACAGTCACAGATTCATAGCAGCAGTGGTAAACATTAATAAACATAGTTAAAATAAAATTTCAGAAGGTGAAAGAAGCCAGCAGATGTCACCTTACAACTTCGTTTGTGGAACAGAGGGCCTTTTAGCTATATGTTATTTTGTGACATCTGTAAATTTTCGATAATAGACCTTCTCGAAAGCAACATTGTTATGCACTAAATAGCACAATATCCAGAGCAAGTAAAAGAAAGCAAAAACAGAAGGTAAGACAAAGACGAGATAGTCATACAAGGCCTATGGTTATAATTGCGCAACAGAAAGGGGTGGGTTGGGGATGTCTACTGCTATCAGAGAAATGTCTGAGGCTAACAGGAATATCAACTATTTTTCACCATGGCTACAACTCCTTGCATAGCATTCTTAGCCGAACAACCTTCTAATTAAGAATACATCAACATAATTTCGTTATGTATATAAATAATAAACACAACGGCTACATATCTTAATGTGGGGATATTTGTACACAGTCAGACTATCAGTTCAAGTCATGTAGATGGCCCTGCAGAAAAAAAAAAGAAGATTAATCACATGTATAATCATACAGATCAACAAGGGGCATTAACCTGGTACAGATATAATTCATGCAGCTAGTAATTATGATAAGATCTACTACATGCAGCTAGTACTTATGATAGCTATCAGTTGTAGTGTTAATCATATTTTCTCCAGGAAAAGGATTGACCAGAAATGAATTATTCATCTTCAAATGACACTGTTCAATCATCACAAGAAGCAAAAACGGTTGAGTACAACTTAAACCAAGCACCACATGAACCTTTGATGGCTTCGCTTGACTACAAATTTTATGCGAGAAAAAGCAAATATCCTTTATCAGAAACAGCTTGTTCGATCCTTTCTACCATACAAGAATGTACACGGCAAGAATGTTGTTGCATGGATTCATGCTACAATGATATATTTAAACGATAGATACTTCCAGTATTTGTGTCAGCTGCCGTGAAAATAAAAATTTGTATGCAGAGAGGTGTAATTTTTTTAATAATATAATAAAATCAACCCCGAGGATCCCACATCAAATGCCTCTAGGTGGTGAGCTAAGGCTAAATTCTTAAAACTGTAGAGTTGCTTGAAAACTATAATTTATGTAACTACTTTGAATTTCCAATACAACAAATGGACCCGTTAACTAAAATTCGGGAAGCAGACATGTTACCTGTAGCTTTTCCCGTTGCAGTCCTGTTTCTTTCATCTCTTGAAATTCTCAGGGACCTTAATTTGGAGGATGACCTAATTGAATGGATGAGGGGCGCTTCTTCATCATCTTCCTCATCTCGCTTCTCTTCATCATGAACATCTTCTTGGTCAGATGCACTAATTGATTCCTCTTCTTCACTTGTACTTTGTTCATCAAAAAGTCTTTTTCCCTGTATGGTATGTTTTTTACGTGGTCGACCCCTGCGTCTGGTAGAATTTCCTTCTTTCTCCTCTACAATTGCACAACAAACAAGCACAATTTAGAAAACTAAACCAAATATAAGCTAAACATAAAAATTAATTTTACATTTGAAAAAAGATATAAGCTAAGGACTGTAAAGAAGCCATTGGAATCAATGCAGCATAGACCCTTACGCGCCATTTATTCAATAAAAATAGGAATGCCCCAGAAAAAACTGGCAGAACCAGACTGAAGTTGTCTGTTTATTCATCTTCTCTGAACTTCCTCCAAAATCTCAAATTCCAGAAGTTGGCGGAGTTGTCCCATAATATGGAGGTAGCCACAGGCATCTCATGTCATGAGAGATCCGATCGAGATTTGGAAAAGTGTTGCTAAAAGAAGATGGAATTTTGTTCACGATACTTCGAATTTTATTCCATTTAGTCCCTTGTACTTTCAAATAGTCAAGTATAATCCTTGTACTCTCAAATCATAAAATTAAGCTCTACAATAAGTTTATCGTTAAATTTTCTAAAAAATATTTTACCTCTATTAGTCTTTTGCCCAAGAAGAATGAATTTGGACATGGAACGAAAAGAACTCTAGAACTTTTAAAGATAAGTTCCTACACTTCAACTTTTTTTTTTTTGTAACAATGTACAAAATACGACTTCTTTAGTGGATATCTCTACACACAAAGTGGGCATTAGCTATAAAATAAAAAACAGAGAAACCAAGAACCAGAGAAACCAAGAACCAGAAAAACCAAGAACCAAAAACAGAAATCAAACAGGCCATTAGCTATATTTAGCAGAAAACAAATCCAGACTTAAATAAGTAAATTCAGGAGCCAAAAAAATCCACAATAGAGAGATACATCTAAATCTAATTAAAGATCATGCATATTCAAGCAAGAGAGATCGGGTGTGCCCCTAAAGACTAAACTGAGAGAAACAAGTTACCTTGCAAACCATCACGTTTAGCATTCTTTTCACGCAAGTGGTCAACGAACATATGATATGGGCGCCAGCCACTTGGGTCTTCATCTGTATTAATATTTTCTGTTCGATTCTGGACATCCTTGATACTATTTGAAAAATGGTTACGAATTAAATTGGGCCATTTCAAGCCATAATTAGTTTTAAATCAACCTAATTTAAAAAAGAAAAAAAACTTACATTTCCAGTATATCAGGTGTAGGTAGTTTGGATACAAAATGTAGAACGGCACATTCCAGGAAAGATAAATTCTTTGGTGCATCAGAGAAGGCATGCTCAATTCCATCCTTGACAATCTTTAAAATATCTGATCTATGCTTGTTCCTAGCTGAGCCTACATATGTTCCAGAAAGCCGAGCAGCCAACTCCTTACATTCTTGAAAGGATTTGCTTGTTGAAGGCTCAACACTACTCCCTGAGAGTTCTACTATATGTCGATGATACGCCTAACACAACCCCGAAAAGAAAAGAAAGTGAAATCATGTGGCATGATTCTTCACAAACTCACAAATTTAAAAACTAAAAATATATCCCACCATAGATGTGCAAAAGTAAAAGGGTTTCTTCACATGGTGTCTCATCATTTGGTGTACCCTTGGTTTACACAGTAATGCATTGGAATCTTTCATTGATATATAAAATAACAGTGGCAAATAAAAATAGGAGGCTACCGCACAAGTATTTAGGAGATTGGAAACCCTTCCAAGCCTAAGCTTAACTCTACTCACTAGTCAGATAGTCAACCCCTCTGGTCTCCTACATACGAGATCTCTAAACTAACTTCCACATATCCCACTACGCATTTTGTTACAACTTCCTCTCTTCCATATTTCTCCTAATTACCATTCCACACTCAGGTTAGTCTACGTCTAATTCGACTTTACTCTCTTCATATATGTAAATCATATTGCAGGTCCACCATAATGCTCTTGTATGTGATGACATCAAACTTCTTGCAAATATTATAAGTTTGCATAGCCCAAAACAAAATATGCTGGGTTCAGATTGTTTACCAGGAAATGCCTTCTAATCATATTCAAACCACACGTAAAGACATGCATGCATGCATGTAAATATATATGCGTGCATATATACATACAATGAGAGAGAGAGAGAGAGAGAACAAAGAAGTCCCCAGTATAGAGAAGTAAACCGTATACAAGCGATGATCCTTACTCTTTTCATGGCTTCCAGAAAGATAACTGGGATAGTGGCATCCTTCTTTTTCAAAATGGTAATGAAATGCTTAACAATGTCCACCACACTTGTCCCATGTATCAGAAAATGAGAAATAATTTCCGGACCAAGAAACTCCTGCACTAACAATTGGATGCAATGAGTTTTGACCTGAGAAATATAACAGCATTATGCTATTCATATTCAGGAAAACACCATCATGAGCCAAAGAAGAAAAACAATATACGAACTACTCAAGGAAAAGAGAGTCTAGACCTTTGATTAGGTCTTAACTCTTTCCTTTAAAGGTTCAATAATTCCTCTCAAGCAACATATTCCAACAAAGAGCCTTTACCGCACTGAACCAAAGGACTAAGAATGATAGAAACTTTAAATACACCAAAATGATTTCCAATTCAAAATAAGTTTTACCGTAGAAACTGTATCACTAGCAACCAACTTTGCAGCAGATATCATGATTGCATCTTTATTTGTCTCCTCCACATATTCTTTACTTGTATCCTCATCTTCACTCTCATCTATACGGACAAATATAAAAGATGTGTTAAACATGGAAACAATAAGAATGATGAAAAGCGAGCAACCAAGCTTATTGATGATTTTAGACTATTCTTTTACTGCTAACAGTTACATATATAATTTGGGGAAAAATCGATCTATACTCAAAACTTTTGAGTTGTATCACTTAAAATCTCAAACTAATAAAGGTATCCATATAAACCATTAAATTTCATAAACGAATCAATTTACACCATATGTTAGAATTTGTTTTCAAACACCATTAATACACAATTTTTCACACGTGTAGAATACTTCTTTAAATGTAAGCATTAATGTAATATTAGAGAGAAATGCTAATATGAAATAGATAATAGTGACATTTCATTCATATGAGTAGTTATTCATCTTCATGTTTCCTCTATTTTTCTCTACCTATTGAGGAAGAAATATATGATAATTTTCCTTATCTTTGAACTAAAAGACTTAGGCAGAGGATTTTGGGAGAAGAAAAAATTTCATTGAAGTGATTTTAGTTGATTTTAAATGGAATCAAGTGAAAATAGTTATAAATCACCATGGAAAGCATAGATCACTTTAGGGTTTAAATTGATACAATCATTCGTTTGGAGTTGTGATTGGTACAACCACCAAAGTTTAGAAGTATAAATTGATCTCATCATCTATTTATTCTTGTCTCTTAAAAGTAATTTCCACAAATGTCCAAATATATATGACTCTGGCAAATGGAATAACATAGAGTAAAGCTCCATCCCATATATCTTGATCAGGAAGAGGGGGGTGGGGGGAGGCCCCTGCAAAAGCCCTGCCCACCCTTCATTTTTACTTTTTCATGGGTGTTTCGGCCTCTGTAAGCAAGGGTCCACAGGAAGATCTTCACCTTATAAAGGATGTTGTAGCTCCAAATTAGATCCACCCAAGGAGGTTCTAGCTTGCTCTGTGTTTCCAATATCTTTAAAAAAGCAGATTTAGAGGAAAATTTACCAGAAGGCTCCAAGGTTCAGCAAACATTGTTCAGCTCTTCTCCCACCTTAACAGCATCAAATCTTCTAAGCCGTCCATGGGGAAAAATCCTTAACAGCATGAATTCAATTCACCAATCCCAGCCAGCTTCATTTCTCTGTCAAACAGACGTCTCCTTTGGCCCAAATCCCAGTCCCTTTGATCATCATTCCAGCGATCAGCTACCAAAGATACTTGCATCATAGAGATTTTGAAGAATTCTGAGAAATCTTGAGCTAAAGGTTTCAAGTCTCGACCCAACCCAAGTGTCTTTCCAAAACCTCATCCCCTAACCTTGCTTAACCTAGAAAGCCATAAACCTAAGGAAGAAAGAACTATGCTTTACAATATGAATCCAAGGTCTTCCCCTTCAATTTACCTTTTTCATTTGAAGGGAGCCAGTCATGGGGTCCGTCCCACAGATGCTAGAAATAACTCTACTCCATGAAGATCCTTCTTGAGTAAATCTCCACGAACATTTTAACCGTAAGACATCGTTCCTTTGTTGAAAAGCTTCAATCCCCAGTCCTCCATAACAGAAAGGGAGGAAGACCCACCCCGATTATACAAGGTGCCAACAATGCTGAAAGTCCTCATTGTCCCAGAAAAAATTCCTCATAACTTTCCATCTACCGAGTAACACGACTAGGGGCTTTACCAAGGGAAAAATAACAGATGGGCAGGTTTTGCTATTTGTCTACTTTCACCTTGAGCTAGTCAACCCTTCCCAAGAATATAGATCCACAGTTTCACCCTAAATCTAAATAATATGTTTAAAGAATAAGAAGGGTCTCTTTCAGATCAAGACATAGTAATTCGTGCAACTTCCAAAAGATATCCTTTTGAACTGTAATTGAAAGGGAAAAAAAATATGATTCGGAAATGCAAGTTGAAGTGGATAAAAGGAGATGAAAATACCAAATTTTTTCACAGGTATTTGGCAGAAAGGAAGAGACAACTACTGATCTCGAAAATATGTACATCAGAAGTAGCATCTTTTTATTATCTTCTACAGAAAATGAAAACGAGAACCCAACCTTATTTTCTTCATTGTAAAGTTGAATTTCACGCATCCTTACTAACATCTATTGGCAGGTAGTTTCTGGTGCGCATGACTTGGCTTTTATTGCACCATTTACTAAAGTATTGGTAAAAGGCCCAGACAGTTTTACCTTAAATTTTACCTAAATTTTGGTCCTTTTTAAAGGAAGTCAGAGTTTCTGAGGTTATTCAAAGAATTTCATCTCAATGGTCACTTGACTCCAGCCCTCAAGGAGAACTTTATTTGCCTAATCCAAAAAAGGAGTTTGTTACAACTATTAAAGACTTTCAGCCGAACAGTTTAATATGTTCGGTCCCTCTTCTCAACTGGCTGATATGTTCACAAAAAGCTTGTCTTCTTCAGCCCTGCAGCCCTTCCCGACCAAGGTAAGGTATTTTCAATCTACACAATCCATCTTGAGGAGGGTATCAGTAATATCAGTTGACCACAATATTACAACTGATTTAATTACAGCTATTATATTAGTTGACCACAATATTAGTTACAACTCTTTCACGTAATTCTGTTACAACTGTTATCTGTATTTAATTACAGCTATTATATTAGTTAGTCTTTCTGTTGATTTTTCAATAGCTTGAGTATATATATGAGAGGAATATTCAATTCTTAATTAATAAGAGAAGTCGTTCATCTTTTCCTCTCGATTCATGATAGTTCATACCTGAGCTCTGCATTCTTTGGAGATTTGTATGAATACTAGGCTAGAGTGAGTCATCCTCTTCTTGTTTTTTACCATGGTGCTCCATCCAAAACTTAGACAATGAAGCTCAGTTTTTTTCTGGCTCCAAGGCCATCCATGTAAGTTCCTTTGTTCCCCAAGGGAAGAATGGCATCAGCCCTTTATCATGGTGCACAATGCAAATAAGGTTTAACAGTTCCCCAATTTTTCTTGTCTCTTTTAGCCCACCAATGTTTTTGGGTTGGTACAAGAACAATGAATATGTACATAGATAAATAGAAAGCCAGAAACACATGCATATAGTTATTAAAAAATGTATACCACTCGGTATCCGTTTCATTTCACTTAATGGCGTTCCTATGTTCCTCGGTTTACTAAATTTAAAATTGTCAAGGATAAATTATAAATATATTATATGTTCTTTTATTACAAGTCACTTCCACAGTTTACTTCAACCATCACTGCAGTGAATCGTTGAATGTGCAATTTGGTTTCCCTCTTCCAGCCAAAAAAATACTCCCAAAGCAAATAAATTAATACCTGAAATACTTAGTTGCCGCTCACATAACCTCCAGAATTTTTGAACAACAGATGCATCAGGACAATATCCTAATCTTTCCAGTTTTGTGGAAGAATAATTTTCCTTCCTAAATAAAAACCAAATCTCCGCAAGAATAGTACAAACCTACACATATCCAATGTTGTTAAATCAGTACGAAATTTCAAGAGACCACTGAGAGTTTCAATATGCTTATTGAACTTGGTAGATATGGGGCAAAAGTATACGTACTCGACAGGCCAGCTGATTACCACTCTTACCAACATCGGTAGGATCATTCAGATATTGACCCAGATGCTCAAGCAATGAATTCCGTTTATTCAATAAGGATGATAAAGATTCAGTAGACACTGCCTCACTATTTATGACAGAATGTAGAGACCATGCTAAATATAAGTAGAGGTTGAGAAGAAGAAAACATACAACCTGCATGGAGAAAAAAGGAAATGATAAGGTCTTTTGAGATATGTCAAACAAAAAAAAAAGGTCTTTTAAACAATTAAATTAGCCACCCCTACCTCATCATCCATGCTTCTAAATTTCTGGAGAACCATCATAATATCACCATATAAGCTTTCCATAGGAATAGGTCTGGACAACTGAAACTCATACAGCCTTTTCAAATTTACAAGAAGAGAGTACTCATCATCGCCATCCTGCAGACATTAAGAATTTTGATAAAATATTATCACGGGGGAGGAAGGGGAGGGACTAAAGGAACAAAATCGACTCTATATACCTCTAACTCTCTCATAGCATGTTTCAATTTTGCAAGAAGTTCATCCTCAAGTTCCTTTAATTTATTACGGGAGAAGTCTTGTAACTCCCCTCGACTCTCAGTGCAACATAAGTTAATTGCCTTCATGCAAGATCTTAATGCTTCCTTCTCGCCATGTTTGAAAAATGCTTCTTTCATTAGTTGAAGAACATTTTTATAATTCTGGGGGGAAAAAAGAAAAGGCGCCACAAATAATTATGCATTAGAACTAAGCTGAAAAAACTTGAATATCACGCTGCAGCAAGAACTATACAGCACCTGCTCTTGCCTCTTCAGGGAATAAAGTTCAAGATTCATGTGCACAATAATTTCAACTAAAGATGGTACTTTTGCTTTATCAGCCATGAACTTGCGTAGAAGTAGTGGATAATTCTTCATCATGGCAATAGTTATGTCCCGTTTGTTGCTTTCAAATATTTCCTGATAACCAAAAGAAATAATGATTGAGACTAAACTCTGGACAAAGTTAGCAAGAAAAAGACCAGAAAAAGATTTGTAAATGACAAAAGATGTCAAATGTCATAAAAAAAAATTGTGTAACATCACATCACATTATAACCGGCATCGACACGAGGACAATATAAAAAATGGGGCTGCTGTTAAAGAGCTGAAATCTTAGCATGCTTAGTTTAATGCATTGGTACATATCAGACGTGATAAATGGAGCATAACACAAGGAACATAATTAAGTAAACTAGAAATTAAATTTTGCTTTAAGTTTTTAAAGAGTTATTTTGCTCAAGTATTCATCCAACAGTAAACTGGGAATGTTGTGCATTTTAAGAACCAAAATAAGGGCAGAGTTACGTTAACTGTAGTCTAAACATTGAAGGAAGGTAAATCATTGCATATTACACACCTTTTGAGCTTTATTGAAGTATTGCTTTCTATTATCTGTGGCAGGAACAATCCTCTCCCCAACTGCCTTTTTGATAGATGCAGAAAGGAGACGAACCAAATTTGTGGCATCCTCATCAGTAAGCTCAATTAAAGGATTTTCATCTAGGAGCATGGAAATAATGCACTTCCAGTCCTGCATGATAATTGTATATATACACATGAGAAACTACTGGTATTCTTTACCATTAGCTTAAGCATCATCCAGATCCAAAGGATGAAATTGATAGTACACACCAACCACTTTTCCTTTCTACTAAATTTATTTCTTATAAACATATGTATTGAATACATATCCACAGCATGAGTAACGCATATGAACAGATATTTTATAACTAATCAAAAGCAAGCTGAATAACTTGCTTCGTCTGCTGGCATAATAAATTGAACTTCAGTTTAACTTTTTATAAACCTAAATGGTCTGTTTAATTATCAAAAATCCCAAAAACTGCCATTAAGAAGAATCCCAAAAACTAAACCCAACTGAACTCTTTTTCCACTCCAGGCATTACACTTTTAAAATCTTCATGCAGAGACGATTATAACACACCTTCATGGCCTTCATATATTCCCAAACATCATCGACAACATAGATACTTAATATTGGATCCGTTGAGAACTCTCTCAGGATTTGCAACATTCTGCCAAGATGAACCTCAGAAGAATTATTGCCATCACCTGAGACAAATAATTAGCATCATAGTTACTTTCACAGCAGAAACAATAGCAGCAAGAACGAGATGTATTTTTAAAATAGAGCAGAACCTCTCCAAGAAGATTTTGAGCTATTGAACTTCTGAGCAATCAAGTGATCATACACCAATGCTCCTATGGCATGCCTAATCTCTGGTGGATCATCAATCAGCAAATCATAAAGGGGACCTAAATCGTCATCAGCTAAAAGTTGATGTCTGAAACACAGAAAATAAATAAATAAATAAATAGATGTGTAAAATAAACAAGCTTTTGGAATAAATTCTAATATGTTACCTTAGTAGTTGTTTTACAAGCCCTATGGCACACACAGCCACAGAAACATCGATGTCATCTGCCAATTCAATCATCCGATTAGAAAACCTTTCTGTGAATAGACTGAGTGTTGGCACATTGTCGTCAACCTCATAAAGATTCTGTAAAGCAAGAACGGAAACTTTTCTGACTCCTGCATTCTGCACCAACAAAATAAAAGAAAATATTGAAGATGTTTCCACATAGATAGCGACAGTTAGTGAATAGGAATGGTAAAGATAAGGTAAAAATTCCAAAACAAGTAACTTACTTTGTCATTCAATGTCCATCCAAGATATTTTAAGTATAAGTCCTGCAAAAATAGTGATGGGTAGGACAAAATCCATACTCCTAAAGACTGTATGCACGACATTCTAATGTTTGGATCAATATCTCGATAACGATGCACAAATAACCTTCAAAAGAATGAACTAATCAAACTTAGGGAGCAAAGAAAAAGTATCCAAGGTTGCTAACAGAAGGTAATAATTAGAAGCACTATATCGGCCCACTTTGAAATTTTAAGAAAAAGATTGTACCCAGTAAAAATCTTGCGCATCATTTCCTCCAACACTGTAATGTTTTCATGAGTCATAGAAAACCTTTTATTTAAAGACTCCACACGAGGTCCCTCAGCCCGTTTCTTCTTTTCAGCATCTAATTGTCTACGAGTAGTTTCACGTTGAGCACCAAGCATTTTAGCAACACTTATGAAAGAAGTAACAAGTTGGAGACCCATCAACGAAGCTACTTGACGATAAACCCTTGGAGGAGTGCTGCTCCATATTAAAAACAATTAAAAATATATATTCAAGGGAAATATAGATTTATTTTTACAAAAATAATAAATTATATATTCAGACTTTGCAATTGTTTACTAACCATGATAATGCAATTATGTAGTCCACGCATTTATCAAATAACACCTGATCAAATAAAGGGCCATGTTGACACTCATGGACCAAATGGTCCCAAAATGACTCAAGATTGTCTTTGAAGTTTTTGAACTCCTTCCTTTTAGAGCTTTGATAATCTTCAACTTCACCCTATGATACCAAAGGCAAATTTGAGAAAAAATTCAGAGAACTCAAATAAGAATTGAAAGTAGAAGATTAAAAGGTTGACAACAAAATGGAGAACGTAAGAGAGGGTTTAATATAAAATATGTGAAAAGATTAAAAGGCAGATTTAGGATACTCTTTTGGCGAGATTGACAAGAGCAACAACAACGTCATCAACATCTGTCTCTTCTAGGAAGTCACCCTTGATATGGTATTTAGTTCCACATGCCTGTAAGTTTGTAGATTTCGATAATCAATAATTTTCCTCTCGTTACATACAGCTTCTAAAAGAATTGTCTCATTGTAAATGAACCACTAAAATAACGATCTAGAGTACAGGCAATCTAGACCAGCTTCCCAGCTACTTAAATTGTTCGAGGTTTAAAAAGAAAACTTAGAAAGAAAAGGTTACATTCTAAATGCACTCTCAAATCAGACCTGAGGAAGAAAAACCTTTCAATTACCTCAAATAGCATTGCCAGGAGCTCAACCATTGAAGCCTTTGGATCTTTTTCATACCTCTCCACCCAAAGCTTAACAACTTGAGGAATAAGTTTACCATTTCCTTTTATAACTTCTGCAGAAAATGATAGGATATGATAGAGCTTAACAAGATTTACATCTCATTGTCTGAGAATAGTATAGCAAGTATCGCACTCAATGAGTGAGCACCGGGGAATAGTCGCATTTCGAATATTGATGTCCATATATTTCAGGCATTCAACAGGAAGAGTTTTATTGAAAATGTGAGCGCAGTTGCAAAAGGATGAAAATGACAGTAATTCATCGAGAAATATCATCATAATGACTAAAACCTAGAAACATTCAACCACGACCCCAGTTTGATCTTTCAATTATCAAAATTAAAAGAAACGCTATTGAACCCAATTCAGAAAATGAACATTCATCATGCTGGTCAGTGAATATAAAATTAGTTACCAATCAGACTCTGATCGGAGACTTCATCCGCCGCACTCGAAGTGCTTTCCAAACGGCTCCGCTTAGTTTTAGGAGGTTGAGCCTCTTCAAAGTAATCAGGTGAGCTCTCTCGGTTAGCCTGGTCGCTAGCATCGCTGGTCCTGTCGTTGTCGGCACCACCACGATCTCCAGTGGTAGGTTGAGCTTCGACGGCTACAGTCTGAGCTCTCGTCCTTTTCTGTTGACACGAAAACCATAAATTACCCCAAATAAATACATCACCGTTCAACCCAAAAAAGGGAAAAAAAAAAAAAAAAAAAAAAAAAAAA
>NW_019268583.1:772365-851477 GCF_002738365.1 Cucurbita moschata | reverse complement strand
AAAAAAAAAAAAAAAAAAAAAAAAAAAAAAAAAAAAAAAAAAAAAAAAAAAAAAAAAAAAAAAAAACTCCACGAGGACTGAGAACAATCATCACCGAGCGGCGAGTTGGCAGTCCAGAAGCAGTTGTAGGAGCAGCAGCACGCTCCATTGCAGTTAAAAGATGATTCCAACAGCAACCCAACACACACTACCAACGCAAGGTCCTCAAAACTGCGATTAATCTCATCAAAACAACCAAAAGCAAAATGAAAGACAAATTAAAATCAGATTCCCAAACAAATCAAGCATAATTGAACAAAAAACAGGCCACGAATTGAACAGATTGACTGTAAATTTACCTAGAGGAAAATTGGATTTGTACAAAGTGAAAGAAGAACCGAGAGCGATATATTGATGGAAAGAAGAAGAAGAAGAAATGGGTACCCTATGTTATGGCAGCCCACCGTGGATCGAGCGAGTGGAAATTGATAATCTCCCGCCAAATGAGGAGAAGGGCATCGCAGTCCAACTGCGAGAGCTGGTGTAAAGCGTACAGTGACACAATAATAATAAATAAATAAAATATTTATAATATTAAATTTGGAGGACATTTCATTATATTATAGACACAAGTAAATATCAACTAAATCAAAATAATTAAAATTATTATTATTGTAGATAAATAAAAATAAATAAATAAAGTCTTCCGATTAATTATGGTATTAATTTTAAAGTCTCTCGATTAGTCAACCGTGGTGGAACGTGAATCATAGTGGTTTATCAAAATTTACGCGATTTTCAACCGTTCAAGCTCTATTTTTTTTGTCTATTCTATCTCGGAGTGGTTTCCCTCAATCAATTTGGACTTCAAGCTACATACCGAGAGCAATCGTCGCTCCAAAGATTCTCGATTCTCAGTTGGCGATAAGAAATTTTTTACTTTACATTAATTCTGTAAAATCCTATTGGTCTCGTGAATATCTACATTTTAGGTGTATCACCTTCATTAATTCTCTAAACATTAATTATTGAGTCCAACTATTAGATACTCCTCAATCTAATTCGATTAAATCTTCTTTTCCAAGAAAAATTTAGTCTTTACATCCTACTCGTTCAGTTAGGATCCAACTGTGTGCAGGCATGATAATATAAAATTAAAAAAAAAAAATTAGGGTTCTTGAAGACTTCACACGATAGCATGAACATGTTGATCAATTTGATTATATAAACTATCTCTTAATTAAAAGCTACACAAATATTCCTTAACTTGAAGGGTTCCGCAAATATTCCGAATAGATTTTCTATCCAATAGCGATGTAGTATAGTCAGCATCGATGTAAGCTTCCAATGCAAGAGAATTGTCCCATTTGAAAAAAAAAATATAGTGTCTTTTCAGGTAACGTAACACTTTATATGCTGATAGGCTTCTACAAATATTTTAGCCTTCCAAGTTTTGTGATCTCAAATTCTTTCATCAATCAATTTTCGTCTCAGTTCAACATTCAATCTTCTTCTTTATTGTCTCTAATGATTATGGTGTCAGTTACATACGCTAGAAGCACCTAATGATTATGGTGTCAGTTACATACACTAGAAGCACTTTATCTCTCCTCGATTCTTAAGTGTTTGATAAAGATTGTGATCTTGATTTGCTTATACCCGTAGTAGTCTTTCGTAACCTTTGTGTATCTTCCAAACCATGCTCTTGATGATTGTTTTAGTCCATACGAGGTCTTTCTCAATTTAGTGATATGAAAATGCTACCCAGTTGGATATAAGAACTCTTATAGATATGCAAACCCAATGTATAGAAATGTCCATGAAGTGAAGCGAGAATTGATAGAGATCAGGTTCCCCACGGTGAATTCTTCTCAGTTATTATTCTTATAAAAAAAAAATTAAATGCATACTTTTCATTATTAATTGGGGTTAATTCCCTCGTATTATTAGAAATTGGAATTTTATAAAACCCATCGACGAAACCTTATGGAATGCGTATTGTAGTTTAGAAAGTTTCTCCACTTATATGAAACTTAGAAGTAAAAATATATTTATATTTACATTAAACAGGATAAGTCGGAATCCATCGAGACTCAACGTTTTCGCTGGCACTAGTTCCTCTCTTCGGCACGAAGATTTGAGGTTATAAGAGTTCCTCTCTTGGGCACAAATTTGAGGTTATAAGAGTTCTCCAAATTATGTTTACGGCTGAACTATGAAAAATAAAGCAAGAATGCTTACAATGAATGCAATAAATCAAATTAAATTTAACAACAAATTTTGAGGCTGAGTTCACAAAGCATCCATCTCTGCGTCTATATAATAGATTTAAGTGGAACAAATTATTGCCCATGTCAACCGAATTTTAGCTATGCCAGTGATTAACTATTTGAATACCCAGAAATAGTAATTAGCTTACCGGTGTTTTCACTTACATCATTTGCCAACTTCTAACCACAATTCATCAAGATAAGACCATACGGGTTAAAGTGAAAGGAACTTTGAACCTACCAAAGCAAGAAAGAAAGAGATCATAGGTAAGCTAATCATCCTTCCTTTCTAAACTGATATTCAAAAGTCAAAAGCGAAGGCACAGCCCATAATAAAGCTACCAGACCTTTCAAAACATAACATGACCCTCACGCTACTTCACTCAATACAAGCTTACAGCCTAATTAGCTTTTGGAGGAGAGCTTCCATTTCTCCCCTTTCTAGTATGTGTTGATATAAGGGTCTCACAGACTCCCAACAACAACATAAACATTAACAAAACAAAATTATGTCAAAAGAGTAACGTACCAAAAAATATATGTTAAGTAGACCGGGAAATTTACAGCTTCTCTCGTGTCGAACCATCTACAGTTGCCTCAGATAAGATCAGAGCAGGTGCTTTATGCTGTGGAGAAACTCCCAGTAATAATTAAGCATGTGATCTTTAGGCAATACTTCGGTCCAATATCCAGTGCAAAATATTGCATGTGCATCAGCTCCATACCTGTCTCAAATCAAATTCATTTTAATACACGTCCCAAGCTCAATAAGCATGGAAGAGATAGAACTTATAAATCAATGAGTTTAAAAGGATGATCTAAATTACTTCCCAACACCAGGAAGCTGAGTGACATGACTCCAACTTTCTTTTAAATACATCTCAGATAAACGCTGAATTGTAAGTGATCTTTTTCTTTGTAAACCAAGAGGTCGAATAATATCTTCTATCTGCTCTTGCGATACCTCCAAAGCAGACTTTGGATCGGGACACAAAGTGAAGAGTTTAGGTATCACTTCTTTTGCCTGCAATTTTCAAAATGAACTCGCAGACTGAGTCAAACTGAAAATTTTCAGCAAAAATGAAACCTACAGGACTAAGGGTGCATAATCAGAAAACAGAGGGTCAATTATGAGTAAAAAGTTGACACAGAAATACAAAATGATAGAAGGTTTTGGTTGCGATAATATATAGTATCATGGAGTTTATTTCCCCAACCATTCATAAATACGTGCACGACCAACTAAATGATCACTCCAATAGACTGGCACAACTAAGAACCAGAGGTTAGGTATAAGAACTTCATATATATATATATATATGAGCATGTGTATCATTCATCTAATACTTTCTAGCCCTCAGGACCACAAATTTTTAGATTTTCTTTAAGAGTTCAAAAGAAAACTAGAGAACAAAGTTCAGTAAATCATACTCGAAGAATGATACCAAAATTCACTAGAAATGGCACCACAAAGTAGCTCTTTGATGCCTAAATAGTTTCAGCCTATCATTCACTTCAATTAATTTGGTTCCTATCTTTCCAAATACCCCAAAACAATGCTTTGTAAACTAATAGACACCAATTCTCAGGGTGTATTCACTTAACAAAGTAAGGGGTGGGTCTACAACTAGGTATTGTGGATATCGTATTACCGTGGGACACAGGGAATGTGAGTTGGTAAGGCAGCTGACGGTAAGTGCTGATTTGGGAAAGGAAGTGAGTATTGGAGAATACTATAGTATAATTCAATAGGTAAAGAATACTCTGGATACCTAACAGAATATCTTCAAAGGAAATAGTGAATATGGTAATTGACAAGGTTGAATGAGACGACATTTATCCACTTTTCTTGTTTACTTGATTCAAGGATATTGTTGAAGTTCATTTATGAAAACCCAGTCCTGCGGCAAAGCCGTGGAGTGGCAAAACTGTAATGAAAGCAAATCAAGTTTATGTGCCATGGGGAAAGATATAGTACAGTATGAAATTGGAAATTGCATTCAAGATCAAGTGAATACCTGCTGCCCAGTCGTCCGGTTAAGGAGCATACATATGACAAGAACCCTCCAAGGGTCGTAAGCATGATCCTGTTGGAGAAGGCGAATTCCAGAGGGAGGAGGTTTCCATGTATCATCTGACGATTTTCTTCTATAAGCTTCCAGAAACAACTCGTCAGCCGAAAGAGTGGTTCTAGGCCTAGCAGAAACTTTATCCCTCACTTTTCTTTCCTTGGCTGGTTTACGGATTCTTTTAACAGATTTTGCACACTGACTTGGAAGCTGTATAACCTCTTGTTGATTGTTCACTACTTCTTGTTCTTCTGATTTTTGAAAGAAACGTGAGACTATGCGCTCTCCTTGTTGTTTTGTTTTTGAATTTTGTAATGGAGGTGAAACTTCAATCTCCACTTCAGGATTCTTTTCTGAATTTTGAAAATAGCGGGAAACAAATCGCACTCGTTTATCCGTTCCCGATTCTTTAACAAAACGTGAGGATTTTCTGATTGAACGTTGATATGCTTTTGAATTATCGGAGCTAGAAGCTACGTCTTTCCTCCTCCTTTTTCTGTATTGTCCGACCCTTGATCTTTTAATTGGTTGATCTGTGACATTGACATCCTCATCCTCATCCTCATCCTCATTATGGGCTGCTCGTTCTATTTCCGAGTGTTGAAAATAGCGTGATACAATTCGTTCTCCTTGTTGGTTTGATTTTGATTCCTGGAAATGACGCGAAACTACACGTTCATCTCGTTGAACTGGCATGGAATTTCGGACAGAAGGTGGGGTTTTTTGCACTATTTGTTCATCAAACCCAAACTGCCGGTAAAACCGTAAAACCCTACGAGCCAATGGAGGCTCTATCGCCGGTTGATGGTCCGATTTTGCATTTTGAATATCCTCTAGAGTTAATATAGGAGGCTCATGCACTAAAACCCTTTCCCTTTCAGAAGTTGGGGTCTTCGGTGAAACTTCTTGAACATCCTCTACGGTTAATGTGGAACTCCCACGCTTCGGGTTATCCTGAAGGTCCTCAATACACAAAATCGGAATCTCTTGCCCTGCGGCTGTCTTCTGATGATTCGATTCAGAGGTTTGGAGAACCTCAAGAGTCGAAATCGGAGAGTTTTGCGCCATGAGAGTGGTCCTCTTTTGGGTAAAATCCTCCGGCGTGGGGTTTTGACGATTCGACTCGGAGGGGCATTTGGAAGGAGGAAAGCGAAATCTGGAAGAGGAACAACCTTGAAAGGCGAATTGGGAAAACAAGAAATCGGGAAATGAAGATGAGGAGGGAGGGGAGAGATTAGGGTTCATGATTGTAGTTGCAGTCATGGCGGCTGCCGAAAAGGAAGTGCATTGAACCGACTGATGGCTTCACGAACTTGGCGCGCTTCTCTTTTGCTTTATAAACTGGTTCGACGATCTTAGCGCTTTTTTTTTATTATTTTTTTTTAATTTCTTTTAATTTTTAATATTATTATTATTACTCTTTTTTAAATTTTATTGGAAGCAATTTTTTTTTCAAATAGATAAATTACAAAATTAATGATAATGTCTATAGTTTTAAAGGTTAGATTTTTTTTTTTTTTTTTTTGTAATTTTGATCGAGTCAACCGGATTAAGAAGTGAAAATTTAGTCTTAAGCACACCTATTTAGTCATGAGTCTTTCATCTCTACTTTTTCACCTGGTTTACAACCTTATTAAATCTATTATTTTTTCGATTGGTTGAAGCTTTGAGGTTGCACGTACAAAAGATCATGCAGATCTATGGCAATAAAATGTTGTGGACGATTTTCACTTTGATAGAAAAGTTCCTCTTTTTGCTTTTGTACGATTACATGGGTGTCGGAGGGAGATGAGAACATTTTAACTCATTTTTAGAAAGCTACCGAAAATATTAGAAACGAGACTTACTCGTAGCTCTACGAGCCACATAAGTCACAATTTGGAGAGGTCCAATGCTAAGTACAAACATAGAAGGGAGAGGACCTTTGAGGTGGGTGATCTTATGATGCTGCACCTTCAGAAGAACAGACTACCCTCAGGGCATCACTCCAAATTGTTACCAAACCAGATTGAACCTTTCCAAGTTCAAGTTTTCTACCTATGATGTTGTTACAAAACTCGAGTTTCGAAGTGCAAAAATGCCTACAGTGATATCAATATTCTAATAATTCATTGATCAAACACGATGATTTTGATTCAAAATCACTTTAAATCATGTTCGGGCGAAAGAAAATCAATGTTTTCAACACTATCTACAGTTCAAGCGGGTTCCTAGAACTAGTTGAAATGATATTGCACAACATATTAAGCAAATGAGTTTTACAGGCGACCAGATTTTCAAGTTGCAGCAATTCCAAGTCTCTTTCTTCGTTAAGCATAAGTAAAGTGAACAATAATGCTGCGTTGCAGTCATTCACGTCGATGTGTTTAGTTTTCGCCTTTGTTCTTCTAGAAGCGTTAGTTCGGAATGCCACTCTTCGAGTTTGGATAACTTGTTCAACTGCTCGGGCTTCATATCTTGCTGTGGCGTTTTCTGCAACTGAGCTTCTGCAATTCGAATCTGCAAACCAAAACAATAGAACAAGACAAGGAAAACGATCAAAGATAGAGAACCAACGCAGATCTTCAGCTGTCCATAAAGCAACCAATAATTCATTAAAAGATGTTCGCAAACAGAAAATATAAGTTATGGCACCGAGTGTAAGCAATACTGTAAGAACAAAAGAATTTCTTGAACAAGTAGCATTTGCATCAAGAATATAGAGATCCCACATCGGTTGGGGAGGAGAACAAAGCATTCTTTATAAGGGTGCGGAAATCTCTCCTTAACAGACACATTTTAGAAACTTTGAGGGGAAGCTCGAAAGGAAAAACCCAAAGAAAACAATATCTACTAGCAGTGGACTTGGGCCGTTACAAATAATATCAGAGCCAGACACCAGACAATGTGCTAGGAAGGACAATGGGCCTCGAAGGGGGTGGGATTGAGAGGTCCCACATTGATTGGAGAAGGGAACGAGTGCCAGCGAAGACGCTGGGCCCCAAAGGGGGGTGAATTGTGAGATCCCATATCGGTTGAGGAGGAGAACGAAACATTGTTTATAAGAGTGTGGAAAACAAACCACAAACACCACCAGCATCATCTACAACAACTACCCCTAGTATGAGCCTGTAACTAGCTAGGCTGTTATATACTTACTATACTGTTTTCTCTGTAATATTAGAGCTAATACAGCTCGGGAGAGACGAGAAAGGGTAGGAGGGTCTAGAGTAGAAGAGAGTAGAATTCTAAAACTCCTCAACCATTCTGGATTTTGGAAACGCAATCACTTATAACAGACTATATTGCTTCCCACTCTTCAATTCTTTGGGCTACCAACTTCGGTAACAAGGCCTTGAACCTGGGCGCAGAAGCCTAAACTGTTGAGGGGGAGGCCTAAATTGTCGGTGGCTAATACTAACCTCGCCCTTGCCCCCATGAAAGCCTTTGGTTTTGCCTCACAATTCAGCCTTTGTGAGGAGTCTACTGAAGCTGTCCATAACTAAGAGGAAAGAGCACAATGGATCTCCTTACAACGTTTATCCTCCCCAAGGTAACCAACCAACCAAGCAAAAATATTAATCTTCTCCAACATTTTAGCCTCCCAAAGTAAGGTGAAGAAATCAGAATCAAGGTAATTAAGGATGACAGCACATGAGATTCTTAACTAACGTAGTTTACGAACAACTAATTGGGCCTTAAAAACAATAATCATTCTATAACTCATTTTTTTTAATTCATAACTAAACTAACTAGATCAGGTAGATCTACACCGGCCAATATGCCATACCAGCAAGGAGTACCCACAGGAAGAAAGTTGTTCAAAGAGTATGATACAACAAGTATCTAATTGTTTCCCTTTAGTTCTTGAATTTGTATCGTATGATGAAAACTATTTTAGAATGTATAGATAAAATAGAATTTTTATGCAATGGGATTGACAAATTTCATGAAAGACTTAGAATCAAATATGATTTGTAATATTCTACCAACGCTAATTTGTATTCACCTTTTTTTTTATTGCTCTAATTCTCTTGTCGATGTCATTGGAAGGAAGCCGCTGATCATCCATTGGCTCAGAAGAAGGGTTTTCAATCTTTTGATTCGTAGAAACAGCAAGTTCATTCATCTGGGTACTTAATGACTGGACAGGTTCCGACACATTATCGACATATGATTCCTTTGCTTCAATGATCTCTCCAGCATCAACTTGTTCCAAAATTTTGTCATTTTCATGAGCTGCCTGCAGAAAAATGACAATGAAGAAAATACCATGTCCTCATACTTCATTGGATGGGGGAAAAGAACAGAAAGTAGAGATGAAAATCGTTTTCTGCCCTCCGGACGTATAAATTTTAGTTACTTTCATCGCCAGTTAGGGATCACAAATAAATTTGTTTTGATGACAGGCATTATATCAGTTGAACATACCACACGGAAAATAAACCAAAAATGAACTCCCATTATGCTTTTCAAATATTTTGTCTCACAATATTTAAGATGCCATCAGAAACATAACGTAACATTCTCAATTGAGGGGAAAACAAACCTGTACTCGCTTGTCTTTCTTTCTCTCATTCCGCTTGGCAGACTTGCTCTTTGATTTTACATCTGATGGTGGATCATAACCAGGAGGCCCGTCATGGGATGCCATCTTTTTCCACTGTATCCCACAGAGAAAATAATCCCCATGAATGACATAAAGATGAATATTAGGGTGCTGTAAACTAAAGGAATCAGACTTCAACCAGAAAAACAATAGAACTCAGTGACTGCTTTTCACTCAAATTATAATTTTCAAGAACAGAAAATAACTTCTCCTTTGATTCATTCCTCATGCGAGCTATGGTAAGAATTGTATTAGCTAATCTTTATCATTTTAAAGAAGAAAATTTTCCACGCACGAAGATGTTGGTATGGATTTTGTTTTTGTTTTTGTTTTTTTGGGTATAAGAAACAATTTCCTTGATGTATGAAATTACAAAAGAGGGGAAAGAAATCCCAAGCCAAAAGGGCTGCCAAAGACTTCTCCAATTGGTCATAAGAGAGTCAAAAGAGTAAGAACTAAAAAGAGGTAACAATTTTCGATAAGATATAGTAAGTGAAGTGATATACTATCCAAAAGCTTTGACGAGGTTTCCCAAAGATTTTTCTTATATTTTCTGTATGGATGCTCTGATAACATGAATGAAAGGAGATGGTGTGCTAATAGGCCTAAAATCTCCCACTAACATGGCTTCCACCTTTTTGGGTATAAGGCAACTGTAAGTCTCGTTAAGGTTTCCATTGATGATACCGTTCTTTAAAAAAATAAAAATCTTGGAACAGCCTTAACATGTCGGGTTTGAGGACGTTCCACGATTTTTTATAAGATTTCATAGTGTAGCTGTCCCAACTAGGGGATTTGTTGGTACCTAGATTACAAACAGCTCACGGTATCTCATACTTTGTGAAGGAAAATTCCAAGTTATTAGCATTAGTTTTCTTTATGGAGTCCCAAGAAATGATATGAAACCCTTAGTCTAAGAGCTCTTAGGGACATGCAAACCCCTAAATCACTGAGGCTAAAACTCCCAAATCAAGATGATTTCACCTCAATGAAGAAGATAGAAGCAGTTTACTTGATGATCAATATCAAGAGTAAAAAAAACTTGTTTCTAAACTCAAGATTCGAATCAATTCACAAGAAAGTTTGATCAAGACTACTTAAATGACTCTATCATGCAAATCTAAACACATAAAACGCAAGGGAACAAGCTCATGGTTTATGAAGAAGATGCAACTATCCTTCTAGTATCCAAAATCTCCAAAATCTTAATGGTAAAGCAAAAACATAAATGACTATTTATAGCCTCAAAAATAAACTCTAGAGTAACCTATGGTCAATTGAAAGGTTGTAACTCTCTGCCCATCAATACCACAATGGCTATCGTGGCCACTAGCTACATTGTAACATAAAACTCTAAAAATAATACTCTAAAACTAAAAAAATACAGTGAAACTTCCTTGAGAACTATTCTAATAAGTCAACCTAAATTTGGTAAGAGATCATACATTCAAGTCTTCAATCCAATCCAATCTGACATATTTTAAAGAAACATATTTCTTTGACTTCCATTATCTCATTACTTTCACAATCCTATTCCATCATTAACATACTTTTTTTTCTTTCTATTGTGTGCTCCACCGGATGAAATGATCGCTTGAAGTCACGGGCTACTGTATTTCACAGTGCTTCGTCTTATACATCACAGAGAAGGAAGATATAGTGATTTAGAGAGCAGCCTTGACATATCACATTAACGCAAACACATAAAGGGCAGCAGCTTAAAGGATGATTTGGTTATCCTAGTATGAGTTTCAAATGCGAGTTAAACGAGCAACAGCAACATAATAAAGGTGCAAGCAGACTATAGCTGAATAGAAAAGAAGAAAGGGAAAAGGGAAGGCTGCTGCTCATACCAAAGACCCTTTGGACTGATAAACGGCGACTTCTTCCTGCGGAACATAGCCAGCCCTAATCCGAATGGGTTTTCGAAGAGTACCATCGGGTCGCCTTGTCGGCGCCAGAATCCTCTCCCCCTCTTTTAGGGCTTTGTTCAGGCCCGCCATTTGCTTCAGCTGATCTCCTCCGCCTCCATCGCTGCTACCCATCGTCAGCAAGAGGGCAAGTAAGTAAGACAGTGCCAAAATTGAGGTGGTTGAAACCAGAGGAAGTGGTGGTCCGACGCAAATTATTTTGGCTCAAATCCAAATTACAAGTTCCAGTTGAGGCGTCCATGTGTTATATAAATATATATATCATTTGCTTCATATTAGAATACGGCCCAAGCATCTCAATACTTTTTTCTTAAAACTATGAATGTTGAATTTGTACACCATTAATCATTTGGCTCATTATGGGTTGGGTCGTTTCTGATGCATACAGTTTCCGTATGAATAAAACACTACGAATATGTACGGTAATCACGGAAGTATGGCGTGCATTATCTCATTAAACTATAATTTTAAATGTAGGATATTATACATGTGGTATGTCTTATAATCACGGATTACTTCTCTAGTATGTAAAATATTATTTGTTAGTTCTTTGTTTGTCGGGTGAGAATGCTCTATCCTATGGTCAACCTTGGGGTATATGGGTGAGAATGCTCTATCCCATGGTCAACCGTAGGGTATATTGTGGAGTCCACGCTAGTGGTCACGCCCAAACACACCAATGACATGTCAGTCATGTTGGTGGTGTAAATGCATCTTTCCAACCATGAAAAAGTGAGATCATTTCCTAAATATGCCTTTCTATTTGGAAGCCATGAGACAAAAAATTTAAGTTTTGACCAGAAAAAATATGTTAGACAAAAAATTTAAGTTTTGACCAGAAAAAATATGTTAGTTATTATTAGTTATAAATCCCATTTTAGGAAGTCCTCAAATAGAGCTCTTTTATGATATTAATTTCAATCAATTTGAAATATCATAGTATACATGTAGTAAAGGTCTTATACTTATGAGAAAAAGTAGATAAGAACATTACGATCACACTAAATAAATTACATAGACAACAAAGTTCGATAAATTTAACTAAATGTCGTGTTATTTAGCCTTATGTATCAAACAGATACAGATTAATAAAATCATAATTTACAAAATAATACAGAATATATCATCGTATACATAATTTATGAATATAAATAGAGAGTAAAGGCAGTGAAAGAGTGATCAGAGCAGTCATAATATGTGAACTACAAATGGGTGTGTGTCATTAGTCTAATGACTTCGTTGCAAGGAAGCAATGTCCAGAAGATCCATTAATTTCAGATGGTTACAACTAAATTTCAAGCAAATCCAAGCATATCATCATCAAGAGGAGGTCATAAGGCAATCAGGAAATTATACAAAAATTCACAATAAATTACATCACAGGCTTCTTAACCTGCCAAAGCTTTTCATCTCCCCTATCAGATGGACGGACGGGGGGGGGCGCGCAAATAAATGTCATCCATCATAAATTTTGCTCAAAATTCCACAAACTCGTATTCCTTTATTATCAAGATTTCTACTTCTTTTTCTTATGCTATGTACCTGAGAGATGTTTCCTATTCCTACCCCCTCCTTTCTCTCTGCCCATTTTCATCCTTCATTCATCTACTACTACTCTCTCTATGCCTACGTCTCCTACCTGACCGTCCCAACAGCACCCTTCCGTGGCGGCGGAGGCGGCTAACCAATGACATGCTGCCCCCGTTGTTATTGTCACCACTTCCGCCATTGTCACTGTCTAGATTAATGGAATCAAAACTGTTGAGCGGAGTGGTGTTGGGAATAATACCTGTAGCGCCTTCATTTGGTCTGGGAGGGAAACTCCTCTCTGGCTGCTGCTGCTGCTGCTGTCTTAGCCGTCTATTGAGGTCGCTACTTGATGGACCAAAGGCATGTAGCAGAAGAAACACATTCACCAGATTACTATCAAAGCCCACTTCAAAGCCCCCATCCCTCTCAGCCGCAGCCGCATTCGCATTCGAATTCGCATTCAACCCCGCTTCATCTTCCTCAGAATCAAAGCCAAAGCTATTTCCTTCTATCACATAATCGCCAAAGACCACAGCTCCGGGCATTGTCGACCTGATTGTGCTCATCACGTCGTTCCTTTCGCATTCCCGTTCCAGTCTTCTCCATTTTTGTTCAAGCACGGGATCCACCTCGCGGGGCCTTGTGGATGGGTGCTCCTGTCTCACATGCTTCCTCAGTTCCTTGTAGTTTCCTAAAAACGTGCAGCTGTCCTGCATGCAGGTCCTCTTTTTTGCATTCAGATATTCTCTGGCAGGCTCAACCACGGTCCATCCTTTCACCTGTCCGCGACAGAGGGGGCATGCAAGCTCAGTCACTTCATGATTTTCACCAAGAAAACTTGCATCCTCTACAACAGCTGAATAATCGATTGAGGTGTGTACTGGTTGTGCACTGTTAGACGAAATAACTTTGGTGTAAGCTTTTTTGTACTGGTCAAGGCAGTTGGAATAACGAAGGCTTGTGCCACACATATAGGGACGACAACCCTTATCATGAGATGAACAGAGTAAAAGAACAGCATTGTGTGGGTATTCCATGCATACAGAGCATGTTGCATCTTCCCAATACTTCTTATCCAGAGCGCTGATACAATTCTTTGGGCACAAATCCTCTGTGAAATCCCGCTTATAAGGGAGTGGATATGGGTTTGACCTGAATTGCCGGGAAGCCATCCTGCGACATCCCCTTCTCCCTTTTGCCATTCGAGTTTCAATCTGTGATATATATAGCCAAACATTTGCAGGTAATATGAACATCAGCAAAACCAAGTGGATTGTAAGAAATACATAATGAACATCACACTGCAAATTATGTATGCTCCTACAACGATGTACCAAGTCCTCAGTCATATAATGACCTCAAGAGCTTCAATTGATGAACAAATAACAATAAATTTCGTTAAGGAATTCAAGTTCACAAACAGTGTAAACCACACATCTTGAACACAGCCAATGAGTTTTCAGCACACAACCACCTAAAACAAAAGAAACAAAAGGACAAAGGAACACAAAAATAGAAATGTAAACAAGCTGACACCGAGTAGTAAATACATAATTTAGCACCGCTCCTCAGGGATTAGTAAACAACACCTGCTTAGTGGCTAACTCTGAGCTTTCATAGACTATATTAAAGAAGCAAGCACTCAACATAAAGAGTTGTTCTTTATGGCCCTTTGGTCGTTCATTAATGGGAGTTTCTCCAATGCTCCCTCTAATAAGATAATAGCATGATCCTGCATCAGTAATGAAAGTAAGGTGTTTGATGCTCGGAAAATTCTTCCATTTTTTTCCATCCAAAATTCTCAAACAAGAGCTAGAACAATTATAGCCTTGATCCACATTTTTGCTATCTCCTGAATGGGTTACTACTCTAAGACGAGCCAAAAGATATAAGGGTGTAGCAGAAAGAAATGGGCAATATCTTCTCCTTGCCTTTTGCAAAGAATACACCAGGCCGAAGTGAGAGAGCTATGTGGGGTTTTCTAACATCCTAGAAAACAAAATACACTGTCGTTGTCCAAAATTCACCACTTATTGTTCTTCCCTCAGTTGGACATATGGGCCTTGTCTGGAAGCTGTCCTTCCTTACAAATATGTGAATAATGATTTCAACGTGCATAATAAAATCAGTCTTTGCAAGTGTCATCCAATCAAAATTCTTATTAACAGCTTTAAAATGGTGCTAACAAAAACTGCAAAGAGAGAATAAGGGTTGTCTGGAAATATTGTTTAAAAAGCACCTTATTTTTTCAGTAGAAACACTTTTTGTTGCAGAAAACTCGTTAAGGCAGGGAAAACAGAAAATTGAATATATAGATGCATGTGTGTGCATAGTTTGACATACTATGCAATATCTAACTTCCTTATTCTAATATTATGACTTGCACATGGTCATATTGTTTTGGCGAGAAGAAAATTCTATCTTATAATTATTATTGAGGTAAAGAGACTACCAAGAAATGGATAAAAGAAAAAGAATAACCTTGCTGTTGGTGGTTTACTTCCACCTCAGCTTTCCTTCAGTATGTGGCAATGGAGCTATTGACCCAAAATAAATTCAGTCCTCCATCACATGCAATTAAAAAATAAAATCAGCCCTCTCCAACATACAAATAACAATAGTTCTTCAAGAGCAAGGACAATATTGTTTTCACTCTCACATAAGGATGCAACTAATCTCTCTCTCTCTCAACTATAGCCACAACGGCAGATAAAAGAAGTGGCTGTATGGCAAGGGGCTTCCATCTTTCTAAACTAGTGCTTCATCTCCTTATTCTTCAATGACCTTTTCGTGTTCTTTCTTATATCAGTGTCATTTAGGGTTTTAATAAGAAGGGTTGGACTCTTTTTCCAGCAAAATAACAGGTGATGGCCAAATGATTCTGTGATTTAGGGGTTGTTTTACAGATAATGCAGCATTGCGGGGATAAAACCATGTGTGGAAAACGGCGCTGCAATCTATCAAATGTATTCGTGAAAATAAGGCTAAGCTCCAAAAGACAATTCTAATTTTCTTTGGCTATAAATCCATCCATATTGCTTCTGCAGGGAAACAATGGCGCTGTCAAGTTGTTATCTAAATCAAGCAGTGAAGATTTTGTGGAGAAAAAGCCTTTTGATTTAATTTCCATGACCATTGATCTCTAGGAGTTATTTCACCTCATTCAATAGATCCAGACTGGGGGGAGCTACCCTTCCAAAGGAAATTTTACATAATCTTGCAATATTCCACAGAACATTTGATGGACTCTTGAAGAGGACAAAAAGTATGTGGGAAGATTTGGAAGTGTTGCTTGCAAAAGAGTGAGGCTGCCCTCATTGGATAAGCATGTGTGGTTCCATAACTGGATCTCCTTCTTTCAACTTTTTCAACAGGGGACCAAAAAGAAGTTCAAGGTTTACCGTAAAATGGAAGCCCTAAATAGATGTTGGCCAGTATCCTTGCCTACAAACGAATTTCTCAGCTATCATTTCAACCTCCTTATATTCTGTATTAACCCTGATAGTCTCCGATTTCTGGTGATCAACTAGGATGCCTGTTCAAAATAGTCGACAAGGCCAAAAAGGTCGTTGAATACCGACACAGATTCATGGATGAGAAAAAAATGGTGTCATCGGCAGAAAGAAGGTGATGTATCCATAGGGAAGCTCTCTCAATCTCAAAGTTGTTATTCAAATTTATGGAACTTTCTTCTATCATCATTCTACTAAAACAATCCATGCCAATAATAAAAAGGAAGGGTGAAAAGGGATCGCCTTGTCTAAGGCCTCTCAAAGCAAGAATCTTTCTTATTGGGCGACTGATGATGGTGATAGGATTGAGGAGGATATACAACCTGTGATCCACTATTGTTAAATAATGTTGGGTAACTTCGTGAAGAAGTTGGGCAATCAAAATGTGTTAGACGGGGAAATTTTGACTATATTTTTACAATGTTATGAAAGTCTTTCGTGGCTTAGACCTTGAGACTCCCCCCTCACAGCTAGGCTAAATTTTAGCCTCAAATATTTTGACTTCCTTGGATTATAAAAGGCTCATGCCTTCATGAAAACACACTAAGACTTCAAATCTCTGTGCCTCATAAAAGGACTAAAGAATTATATAAATGTCATATTCTTAAAACACAAGTTTATTAATGTAATTTTTATTATGTGCTAATATGCATCTAAGTAAGCAATTCCGCCAATTGGTAATTTTATTGATCAATGGAGGACTTTAAAAATGTTGATAACAAAAATTAAAGAGCAAGAGTTACTATTATTGATCGTGATGTGGTTAAAAACAACCTTTATGGAAGGGATGGATGAAAATTACAGGGGTTTCATTCAAGATGCAATAAGAACCATGAACATGCATGATTGATTAGATTTCTGTCAGTTTTTATACTCGTTGAAGTGGAGATTGTCCATCCAAGAGATGGTACTTCTGTGGCTCAAAAAGTCATGTCACTCTTCAAGATTATTGGCAAACTGGGGAGTATTCAAGGAGAGTTTTCAACAAAAAGAAAAAAAAAGAATTTATCCATAAAAAACGAATCAACTAAAAAAATTCAAAGCAAACTTTCTTCCTATGGATGCAAAATGTAAGGCTTAAAAGAATAATTCTCAAACAATTGTTGCAGGTTCTTTTAGGGAATAAACTGAAACATGATACGCAAGTTGTGGAAAAAGAGAAGTTGAAACGACAGCAAAATAGAAACATGGGTGTGTTGGTCCAATCAAATTAGGGGCCAGGGTGCACTAATATCCGGTGGGATTGGCAGTAAGACATTAGGAGAGTATCGAAGCAGTAGTAGGAGAAGGGAAGGAGAGTAATTTCATTGATGAAACGAGGATAATTCCCAATTCAGGAAAATGTGGAGGCTGGTGACAAAGAATTTTAAGGCCAATTGTGCCTTCAGTGATCAAAGAATTCCATGCGCCAAATCAAAAATTGAAAATTCAGAGATCTTAGCTTCCAATAGTAATATTCAATGATAAACATTAAAAATCAAACGAGAAGAAAATAAAGTAACATATTCTACAAACTACATAACAAATCCTTAGAAACAGACAGACAGTTTAAATTCCCCACTTCCCATAACTTCTCAGATCATCCACTTGGTCCTATTGAGTAAAAAAATTATTTATTTTCGTTCTCTTTTTCTACTTCATTTGATCTAATTTTGTGTCTTTATTTGTTTAGCCCCAAAGCTTAGAAGATTTATATGTTTTTTCTTCTTTTTCTTTACTTTAGTATCTTCATTTTCTGTGTTATAAATGTGTCCCAAATATATCTAAAATTTTAAAATAATAATGATCAATTGAAACGTTATATCATGTCCAGGATCTGAGCAAAATAGCTTTTATACAAACGCACGTCATCAAATATCATTTGACTTAATTTAATCTCATGCAGTCCCATGAAGGAGACAATCATGCTTTCAAATCTACATAAAGAAATATGATTAAGCCCACTTTAAAAAAAAATTCATTCTAGGATTATATCTCTGTAAAGCAATTTCCAATAACTGGGGCATAGATCAGTCTTAAATCATAAAAGAGAACCATTAATAAATACTCTCTTTATGAAGAGAAATATTGGATGCATTCTACACAAGATCACACCTTATTTTGTCATGTTGTTTACCTTCTTCCATTGGTTCAATAAGCGTCACATTATCGTGCATAGAACCACATTTTTAACACATAGGATCATAATTGAACATTTTTAAGGTTTAGGTATTAAATAGACTAAGTTTGTAATTTAAACCAAGAAAAGTTAAGGTTTGTTTAAGAACTATTACCAGAGTAATTTAAAGTTTTGAAGGACAAGAATTCAGTAAAAAAAAAATGGTTGGACAGTTGTCCTATAAAATTTTCTTTCTACCATTTTCCTTACTTTAACCTCACATGTGATTTATTATTTTCAGAACAAATCAAGTTATTCTTTCTTTCCAAATCACGAATCCAACAGGTAATTTCAATGTTCACAACAATTTTAAACATTACACCTTTACTTAATGAAAACATATACACCAATCGGTTTTGGAAAACAGGTTTTTCAACCAAAATCAAACTATGAAGCTAATTAGCCAAGTAATTTGCACAAAACCAACTATTATTAACGGAAAATCGGAAGGGAATTCAGATCGAATATCCTCTGCCTAGCGTTTAACAGTAGAAATTAACTTCTATTCAACAAAGAAATTGCAGGAAAGATCAACAACAAATGAACAAAACCATTATCTATGATATAAGGTTAGCATCTTTAAGAGATCCTAGAATCATATTCAGTTTTCCAAACGTCAAAACATACAAGGAATGGCAAACAGATAGATCAAAAGTAAGAATAAAAAATCTACTAGATCAACAAAATTCTGGGATAAATTCCAACAAACTCCAAAACACATCTACATTAGAAAGCCGATACTCACCAGCTTCAAAGTTCAAGGAAATCTAGATCCAAGAGAAGTCAGAAGGGAGAGATCAAACTGCACCTGAAATCGCATTAGCACAAATAAAAACACAACATCATTTAAAGGGTGCGTGTAAATAGCAGAGAGCTAACAACAAGAACGTGCTTAGCAGAACAAACAGGATGGAATTGATTAAAAAAAAAAAAACCGAACAGGCACATGGGCTTGACTTTAATCCATGTGAGAAAAAAACAATAATTCAGAGAAATATAAGTTCAAGAGAAGACAATGGCCTCTTAAAAAAGGGAAAATCCAAATCAACGGAGATCCTCACAAGAAAAATTGACAAGAATTAGAAGAAACACGAAACATGTAGCATTTAAACCGCGATTATTACAAGACGAAGAGAACCGAAACGGAAACGATAAAAACCCCAGAGTGAAAACGATACCGAAAAACGCAGAGGGTGAAGAACTGTATGTAAATCCGTCCAAAATTCAGGGAAACACAGTAGAACACGAATCAAAGATTTAAAAACGGAAGTGAGAAGAGAGTAAGGGTTTTAGAGGAGAAAACGGGAGAAGGAGGCGACGAAATCGAGGGAGTTACAGGCAGAAGAGAGATAGATTAGCCATTCCATTACCTAACAGCGGAGAGAGAGAGACGGCGAATCGTTTGTCATTTCCACGCCACTTTCTCTTTCAGTTTTGTTCGTACATTCATCGTATGGAAGAAGATTGCGTGACCATTAGGAGGAGAGAAGGAAGGAACGTGAAGACACGCGCTTGAGAAGCGAGTGGGAGGTGAAGTTATGATGTGGCTTGGCTACGCCGTCGCGAGAAGCCCGTTTTCTTGCATTGAAAAGGCGGAGACTTGGGTCGGGTTCTCATCGCACGGCAGATCTGATCGGATTTGATCGGACGGTCGTGGTGAGGTTGCTTCGATGGCTGTTTAGATGACACGCAATCCTTAATTTTATCTTTCATCCTATTTCAGCTTTTGAACCAAAACCACCCAACTTACTCCATCTATATTCTTAAATAGCCGATATCGTCAGCCTCACTGTTTTAAAACGTGTTTACTGTAAAAACGTTTCCACACCTTCATAAGTAATGTTTTGTTCCTCTCTCTTCAACCGACGTGGAATTTCACAGAAACATACACAGATCGGGACGTGATTCAATAGTGAATATGTATTCTAATGTAAAGCTACGTATGGGTGTGGTGCTTGCCGCACACATTCTGATACTATCAACGAGTTAAAAGTATAACAAATTTAGGTTTAGATAACGAACTTTGGGTATAGGCATGCAAAGTCCAAATTTGATCCAATTGGTCAAAATTACTCATAACATTAAAAGTCCAAATTGAGCGTGTAGATTTTGTTTATGAATTATTTGGGCCAATACAAGGTGCTTTGTATTTGATTAGACTTTAGTTTGAGGCCTTCTTGGTTAAGTTTGTGGGTTTTATGGGCTTTTGGAAACACTTATTTAATACATGAACTAAGCGTTTACTACCATATTTTATGGTATTTAGAGTGAGTTTTAAGTAAATAAAAGCTTAGTTTTGTAAAGAATGTGTTAAGTTTTGGTGTTTAGTGTACAACTATAAAAATGGACTAATACGTAGATTTTATCGAATACCTTAGAGATTCAATAACAAATCGAGGTCAAACAATTATTGTACAAGGCTGGAGAACATCACTTTCAGACGCATGCGGGCACAGGGAAAGTGTCTTCTCCCTTGCCGAGAGGTAAGAGAGAGAAGAGAGAAAATCATCTAAGCAACTCCGACCTGGGAAATAATTTATCCTATTTTCCGAATTTGGTTACTTTTAGTATTTAGTTTGTAGTTTGTATTCTATTTAACGTTGGGAATATGAATGAAAATTGGACTTTCAATCTCACTCTTATTTGTCATTCTTAACTTGATATCAGAACTTCTCATTCTTAACATATGCAAAACCATATGAGAACACAGATAAGACTTTTGCGTTCGTTATGTTGGGACGTGGACATACAAAAAAGAATTTGTAAATAAAGGATAGTACTAAGAAGAATTAGTATCTCCGACCTAGGTCAACTAAGTAAGTGGCCTTACGGTCAACTTGGTTGAGAGATTTGTCTTATGTATGCTGACACGTGCCCAGTAGCCCTAGCAGTGTCATGCATGTTCATGTGATATTATGATGATGTGAGTTAATATGACATTATGATGTATTATAATGATGTCATGATGTTGTGATACGATGTACTATGATGTTATAATTTGTTAAGATGATAATGTATTATGACATGATGACATAAGATATATAATGATGATATGACATAATATGATGATGTCTCATATTACAATGATGTGCATGTATGAGATGTCATGCTACAGATGAAGAACTTTCTGATATATAATCCTTATAATATTATAAATGATGAATGTATGAAGGCTTATGCATGTATGTTATCTAGAGTAACATAGGAAAGATGTGTGAGATTGTGTTACGTGAATAATTTAAAATGAAAATTATAGGGATTAGGTTCATTTTCATTCGATTACTTTTCCATTTTATGATGATGAGTACAGACACGTACACTATGATGACGATAATGATCATTATGCCTTGCATGATATTATATTGACCTAGGTTAGAATGTTTTTTCCCGGTAAACATTGGTGGGTTGATAAATAATTACTCAAATGACCCAATAAAAAAACTTCCTTAATGTTTAAGAAAACAACATTACCCAAAAAAAAAAAAAAAAAAAATCCCCAAATCTTGTTTTATTCTTTTTAAAGTAAATCTTTTAAAAAGTTATGAAGTCCCAAAATCCCATCAATTTTATATTTCAAGTTGCCATCTCAAAGCTCGAGTACCGCCTCTCGTAATATTCTCGTGAAAAAATGTTCATAATATTACATTTTCTTCGTCTAAGTCTCTCTCTCTCTCTCTCTCTCTCGAGTAATCGCTCTCTCTACAAATCGTTTCCCGAGTAGCTATCCTCTCGTTAATTATGTCCTTCCAAAAAATCTTCATCATTTCAATTCAATCCCTAATTCCACAACCGTTTCTATCTTGACTGGTGGTTGTGGATGAGAACTGAATTGGTAAATCGTATAGGGACCAAAATGGAATAATTGAAACACGAACCGACCCGAGTCAGACACTTAAGCCATCAAAACCACATTGCTTGTACGTAAGAGACTGCTTCCTTGGACTGATCACAATTGCACAATCCACTGAAACCTGAACAATCCCAGAAGGAGAAGAAAAGGAAAGCATTGTAAAAATAATTGAAAGTGAAAGAATAATATTATAAACAAAAGAATAGAAAATGGGAAGAGATGCATCCAAAAGTCACATGGGGCAAGGAATGATCCAAAAGTTCCTTTCATCTCCTAAATAATGCAACTTTTTGATATTAATATTAGCTGTCACCATTACTTCTCCCAGAGAGACGAGATCCAATTGTCCACCCGAGTATGAATCTTTTTATCGAAGGATCAGAAAAGAAAGGGCACGGAGAATATCGAAACAAAACATAGTGGTATTTGCTAGCAACAACATAACGAAGGCAAACCCTGACTCGAAATAGCACTTGTGGGTATAACTTCAAAGGTATGGTTTGAACCTCCGTTTCACTTAAAAACACCGCTACCACCGAAGGTCCTCTCGAATTCATCCGAGATCTAATCGATACATAGCTATGTTTGGATTGACGAATGCATCGGAGTATCTAATTGGTTCTATCATTGGATAAAGCTATGATTTGCTGATCTAATAACGTTAAGGAGTTGCAGCAAAAGCTATGGCGAAAGCTATTGGGAAGATTACAAAATGGGCGTGAAAGTAAAGCAAATATGAAGGAAAACGATGCTACTTTCTCTTGTCGCTTTCCATCTCTCCTTTTAGACTCCACAGCTCAATTTCTTGACTAAAATATTACATGAAAACAATTATGAACAAACAATTAACGAAAACAATTGCTAAAAAATGGGGGGTTTAGTTCAGATCCTTCCTAATCCAGTCAACAACATAAAAGAGTTCTTGCCAAATTCTTTGTTCTTCAATCTCTTCTTCTACTAATCTTATTGTTTGATTTCCAAAAACAAAGCAGACCAGTTTTCTACTCTTTTCTGTGTTCATGTGTATCAAAGTTATTAAGAACTCAAAGCTTTTTCTACTTATGCACAATGTGTTCTTCAGAATTAAGGAAAAGAAACATTAAAAAGTCCGAAAAACATTGACAGCATTTCTGGTTCAAACTCGCCCAATTTATAACACAAGAGAAATAAATTCAAGAGGAACAGAGGGGGCAGATGGCAGGGGATGGCAGAGCATTAAAATGCGGAAGACCAGAAGGGTATACCAGAAATCAGGTAATTACATCCATGTCCCTAAATCTGAATCTCCTAGAAAGAAAAAGGTAAGTATAGTATGGTATAGTATAGTACCTGAACGCCGGGGGAATTGAAGGATAAGAGGCGGATCTTAGCGGCGACATCGCCGAGTATTCTGAGCTCAACACGGTCGTTCAAGGAGGCGTCGCGGATCAAATCAGCAGCGTCGGCTTGGAGGAGATTGACGCGATCGACGGCGACGGTGGTATCGACCTGGCGCTGGCTATGTGGTTCTTGAACAAATCCAGGAACAGAGGCTCGACCGAGCGGGATTCCTCGGTACATAACAGTGAAACGGGACTCGCTATACTTGATCCCGACCTTGTTAGGGTTAACGGCAGTGAAAACCATTCGAATGTTGAGGGAAAGGGAAGCCATAGGAGTAGTGGGAGTGTTGGGAGTGGTAATGCCCATGTACTGGACGCCGACCTGCTGGAGATCAAACTGCGGCTTCTTGGGCTTGAGGGCGAGGACGACGACGAGGACGACGGCGAGGACGAGGAGGGCGAGGAAGGAGAGGAGGAGGAAGAGGCAGCAGCAGCAGCCCTTGAAGGAGGCGGAGGAGAAGGAGGAGGATCGGGGGCTGTAGGGCGGGTGGTGGCGGTGGGTGGAGGTTGAGAGAGTGCCGTTCGGGAGGGGCCTAGAAGTTGAAGAGGACGATGACATTTCGGTTCGGTTTTCAAACCTTAGTCTCTGGATGTATGTATGGTTTATGTGGAAAATTCAAAAGGATTGAAAATATTTAGTGCTTTTTTCATCCGTTGATTTCTACGAATAAAGAGATGATATGTACACACGTGTAAAACACATATCTTTATTACAATATATTATAACTAAATAAATAAAGTTTCATAAATTGGATTCTAATTCCTTTTTTAAGAAATATTTTAAATGAATAAGTTCTTATAAATTAAGTTCAAATTGTAAAAAAAAAAAAAATAATAAAATAAAAGTTTTAACCCACCGCTAACAGATTTTATCCTCTTCACACTTTCCTTTTCGTGCTTCCCCTGAGGCTTTAAAACACGTCTACTGGAGGAAGGTTTTCATATACTTGAGAACAAATGTCACACAATTAAAAAGACAGGTTAATGATTCTCTCCAAGGAAACCATGGTAATCAATACGAATAAAATAGTGAAAAAAAAAAGTCAAAGTCAACTTTAGAAGGGTATTTTAGTCAATTTGACCATCGACATTATTAGGCATCTTGTAATGGACTAATTAGGGGTTAGTGACGGAGAATATTCAATTTGGACTCTTCCGTCCAAGTTCGTTAAGAAACGAGGAAGATCTAGAGGTAAGAGATTCAAGTTCTTGTTCTTGATTTATGAAAATCCAACGAATCTGGAAAATCATTGGTGGAAGATGAAATGTCGCTCAATGACCCGAGGAACGCGTCTTGCAACGATTGAGAAATGTGTCAGCATCTAATGGGGACGTGTGTCGGGCAAAGGAGGAGCATCGTGTCAACACTAGAAAGTTAAAAGGAAAATTGCATGCCTGCAAACTCGAGCACACACCGTCGAAGTTGAAGGAGCCAGTTGGTGATCGCTACGTGTCATAATACGAGTGGTAGTACCTCTCCGTATGCATGTGGAAGCATATGAGCGTGCGTGAGATTACTACCGGGCTTGTTTTGACTCCATTTGACAGTTTTCCACCTCGATTTCAGTACTAACCTTATTATAACTTGAATTAAGACCTACCAAATGGAAAATCTAGCTCATGAAGGCATTCACCATTCATATAAATAGCCATTCAAATTTTCTTCAGAAAATATTTGTATGAATCAGTAGAACGTACTAGCATGCGAGCATATCTTACCATAGGTGATTAGAATATGCATTATTAGAACTCAAGATGGCAATTTAGATAGAAATGCAAGGTATGTTATGGAAAATTATGAAATTACGATTTTAATGCTTTCTAATGTGGTGGAATGAGGGATGAGATATTGTTGTAACGACCCGAAATTTTCTACTTAATTTAAGGTCGCTACTGTATTCATATCATAAACATTGAATCCGGAAATATTTATTTAAACTTTCATAAAACATAACCTGAAAATAATACGACTTCATAAAACATAACACTTCAGCCTAAAACACTGCCATGGACTTGTGTGTTTGAAGACACATTTAAAAATGACACAATAAAAGACTAAATAAAATAAATAAACGTTTAAATAAAAAACATCTTATTCTAGCCTAAGTCTAAGAAAATAATACGACTACCCTATGCATGTGACATAGTCTTGAGTTGCGATGCCGTTGTCAGCTGTACAGAAATGCCTTGCCTTAATCTAAAATAGAGGTAGCACGTGGCTTGAGTATTTTAAGAAATACTCGTAAGGGACCCACTATTGGGGGTTGAATGCAATGACGGAACGTATCATATCAGTCCATTTTTCTACGGCACTATTCTAATGGGAAGCTTAGATGTGTACCATCTTCTACACACAGCCCATATGTGCGAGTATGGGCTTACCAGACAGTTCGCACACCGCTGGGCCCCATTTCTTATAGGGCGAGCCTTCTCTAGTAGCTCAACTTTTGCCGGATGCTATTAGAATTAGTAACCGTCACGACAACATTATGTAAAATATAACGATACTTGCCTAATGAATGTACGCGTCCATACCTTGTGATGGAATAGGGGTATCCCCCTATGCATGAGGACACATAATGCATGAGGTCCCAACATTTTTCCATTTTCATTATCATTTAATACAACCCCGCTAGCGTTCTGTACATATCATATCAGTTTTCATATCAAATCACATATCGTTCATCATTCATATCATATCGTTTCTCATTCTTTAGTTCTCATATCATACATAATACTAACGAGGTTATATTTCATGTCATTTTTCGTGATTTCGAGTCATTCATATCATGTTGTATACACACAATTTAGGAGACATAACATAACGGTCCATGCTTTTAACATAACATTTTATCATATACATATCATACCAGAACATATTACATCACAATATATCATATCATATACATGTCAATTTATCACATATCTTATACCATAACATAACTCATATCATATGACAACATATATATATATCCGTCATTCGCATGTCGTATCCTAATCATATCATATTGTAAACACTTCGTGGTCATGTCGTTCCCTAACTTATCATAGCCTTAACGTTCTTCTACTTATCACAGTCATGTCTTATATGAATGTACCTTAGTCATATCATCACAGGAACATATTCTAACGCTATCGTTCTATCAATCTATCACACACCTATCCCTTTCTACCCATAACCTAATTGTATTATTTTATCAATCTCTCGTATCCATAGCACTTCGGTATGTAACCTAACCTTAACGCTTCATGAACGTATCTTACTCCTATCGTTACATTTCATTTTGTGCATTTTTCTCATATCCTATATCAAACATATCATTGAGCACATCATACCGTTATTATTATCATACAATTCACATATTATAACATATACATAACATATCATATGCATATTGATCCACAAACAATTCACACATATCAATATATATGATACGTGTAGAACCACATGGCACGTGTCAACATCAAATATAACTATGCCAATAGTAAAACCACTTGTCTGATTAGCTTAGGCTGATGTCACAAACTTATCCTTAATGAAAGTTCGACGTCGCTCATTGAAATCCAAGTCAACCTATGTGAGTCCATAACATCAGTTTCAAGTTAGAACTTCTACAAAATTATTTATGTTTTACATTGGTCCATTGCTAAAAGTTTTGAAATGTTATATATCTATAATTATATTTTTATTAAATATCTTATTTTCTATAATTAGTGTTCTATAGATAGAGTTATTTCAAGTGTAACGACCCGAAATTTTCTACTTAATTTAAGGTCACTACTGTATATGTACCATAAATATTGAATGCGGAAGACTTCATTTAAATTCCATAAAATATAACTTTTATCTTAAAACACAACGAGAGGGCGACGCGTGTGCAGCGATCTCGGGTCGAGCGCGCGGGTTTTCGGTTGCAGTTGCGGGTCTGGGTTGACCGCGAGTGATGGATCGGGCCTGGACTGAGAGGAAACGTTTGCAGGTGGGCTGGGCTGTGAGCATCGGGTATTGGATTGGGCTTGCGGGTCTAGGGTCGGCTGGGTTTTTGGTCTCAGGTCGCGGCTGATGGGTTAGGCCGTAATTGGGCTTTCTGGTTTGGGCTGAGGCGACTGGGCCATGGGGGTGTCGTCGGCCGAGGTTTGGACTGGAGTGGGTTGGACTCGGTTCGGGTCGCGGGAGTCTGGCCCTCGGGTCGGACTTCGTCTTCTTCACCTGGTGACATGAAATTTTTTGACGTCCTCTCTCTCTCCTTGGTAACGTCGTTCCTGTTGGGTGTTATGTTCTAAAACTCATAGTTTGTAAACAAAAACATATTCTATTTTCAATAAAGTTATTATTGTTGTTTATTCAGTAAAGATTGTTATTGAATAAAGTGAACTTTACGATCATTAATCTAAATCCAATAAACTAAGAACACTCTGGCTATAGTATGATTACTTGAACTATATGTAGAGACATAAGAGTGGATCAAGTTCAAGTATATAGTCAAAATGATCTATAGTATAAGGATAAGGCTGAGTACCTTATTCTGGGGACACTATGGATGCGGCCCACTTTTGTATATGATATAAACAATATTGTAACGACCCTAAATTTCCACATACTCAGAGTTGCTACTAACGTCTCGCTCATCTATAATGTGGAATATAGCTCTTACATGAACATAGTTGATAACGTAAATTTAAAAAAAAACGTTTAAAACAACTTCTCCGGAAAACACAGCCATGGTCTTACGTGTTTAAATATGAAATACTGAAATTTAGAGAAAACAAAAACAAATACAAAATAATTTAAAACAATGAAATGCAAAACAACCTGTTCTAACTTATGACTAGAAATTTAAATATGAATCTACCCTATGCACGTGCCACAGTCTCTGCTCGCGATGCCGCCGTCCTCCATACAAGTGCGCCTTGCCTTTACCTGAAAAATGATGTGGCACACGGCCTGAGTATTTCAAAGAATACTCAGTAAGTGGCCCCGCTATAGGGGCCATGCAAATGCAAACACATGCAATCATGATTTAGGGACCTATCTCTAATCATCTCAGGGGTGGCCTCCAGTCTCGGACAAATTGGATGTGTAGTACTTCCCTACACACGACTCACACGTGCGAGTGTGAATCCCCAGGGCGCTCGCACACCCCCTGGACCCACTGGTCAAGCTAATCTGTAGCGACATCCGGAGGTCAGCGGAACCCCATAGTGTCATGCGCCTCATGAACACCCTCATCTGTGTGCTTTCGCACCTGTGCGCATTCGCGCTCATCATAAGGTGCGCGTCCGCACTCATCATCTCTAGGGGAAGTAGCCCTATGCTTATGAACATGCAAAGTGCATGAGGTCCCTCTAAATCCATCGTAATGTCTCTTCTGACACAACCCTATAGTCTCATCTCTTTGTTACTCTAGGTAACGCATACTCGTGGATATTTATATTAATATCATTTTCATGCTCTTAGGGTTGTGTCCTACGTCGATCTAACGACATTATGCAATATGACACTCATCATCATCTAGCATGCTCAATATGGAAAACATCATCATATTAAGGTAAAAATCATGCAATCATCATGCTCATCATAATGCCACACGTGCGTCAAACATATCAAGCGTCACTCAACAAAATATGTATATACCGCGCATATCATCAAGCATCATAATCCACACATCATCATAACTCATACAATTATTTAGCCTATCCTATAGTAAGGCCACTTACCTGGTTGGCCTTAGCCGAAGAATTCCCTAATTTATTTACGTAAGCTCCCGTTCCTCGAGAACTACACCAAATGTTGCCAAGGTTTGCTTCCTATCGCATCGTTCGTCACATTTTGTTAGTATTTCACATTTAAATTAATAATCCAACTAACCGTGTGAAAAACTGCTCTAAACGGTCTCAATAAAAATCGAATTCCATGTTTTCATTGTTTCTAAATTATATAGGATAATAAAACTTAAAACTTAAATTAATAATATGTCAATATTATTAATGTTTCAAGTGGCTTGGATAATTCAACATTTAATGTTATATCCTATAGATACAAATACAACAATTTCTCATATCATCTTCTATCACTTATTTCTCTTCTATGTCATATTTTAATTCTATTTACTTACTATTTTCAAACAGTTCTAACTCCCTTTTCTTTCCTAAGATCCTCTCTCTGTTGTTTTTTTTTTGTTTTTTTTTTCCTTTCTTTTAACTCTAATTCTGTTTAGTCTTTTAATTTTGTCATTGTCATATGAACGGTACTTGCCATCTTCAAACTGTTCTAACTTTCTTTTCTTTCCTAAAATCCTCTCTCTTTGTTTTTTTTCTTGTTCCTTTAGACTCTAATTCTGTTTAGCCTTTCAATTCTACTTCCCTATCTAATTATTTTAAGCAATTTAAATTTAATTCTTTTAATTAGTTTCATTCTTTTAGGCAGTTTATTACAATGGGTTTAATTCTACTCACCAGATTTTCTTTAACTTTACTGTTTCCAAATTTAATCTCCTCTCTTTCCTGTGAAAATCTCTTTTGATTATGTTTTCCAAATTTGGTATTTTTTATTTTTATTTGATCTGTCCTCCAATCTTTCTCTCTTCTCTTTTCCTCTCTGTCTCATATTTTAATTCTATTGCTAGATTTTATTTTTATTTGAATATGTATCCAGATCTTTCTTTTCCCTATCTTTCTCTCCTTCTTATCTATCTATTCCTTTTTTTTTATCAATTTTCATGGACTCTCGCTAGGACATATAATTTTTAAGGTAAATCTGACTACTAACCTTTTGAAATGACATCTCTCTACCATCTCTCCATTATCTGCCTTCCTTCTAGTTTCCTCCAGAAAAATATTTTCTTTCTCTTTTTGTTTTTTTTTGTCTGAGTTATTGATACCGAGGGAGGTATTTTAGGGGATGGACGGAGAGATTAAAGGAGGTGGTCAGTTTTTTTTTTCTTTTTCTTTATTTTGTTATTTTTATTTTAACACACACACATATATATATATAACTAAACCCAACGGGGCGTTACAAATATGATCACTAAATTATACATGTGGAGACATGTGAGTGGGGGCGTCCTATGCAATGAGTATTGCACAAGATCGGACCATGAAGAAAACCACTCTCACTTTATAATGTCGTTTACTGTTGAGACTGATTTTCTTTTCATTCGATAACCTAGGTAACTCGGTTTTAATCCTGAGCTAACCATGAACTCCTGTTTATTTGGAATTATCCTTAGATTTGCATGGGTGAGAGTGGCTCTAGTTCGCCGACTCAATAGGCCTCCCATTTCAGGGGTAAGATTGGGTGAATGGCTGGGGACGTGGGGTGCAAGACGAAATTCACTCCTACCCACTTTTAGGGATAGAAGAGAGGTAGTTCCCTTAAGCACTGACTCCAGGTCTTGAACAAGAGGCCCCACCCTCTCATTGGCCTGAGAGGGATTCGGTTTACTGGTTGGACCACAAACCAATTGTTCATTAGAGGATCAGTGAGACATAAGGAACAAGAAGTAACTTCAGGGGTAAAACGGTAAATTGACCTAGCTCTAGTTACGAATAACCTATGAAGGATCGACTTACTAATCATGGTTATATCAGATGGATAGAGATATATCTATAGTGAGGGGAGTGCAACTACTAGGCTATAGTGGAGTGTCCTAGTAGTTAACGAATGTTGGTTAACTAGGTTAATGAGTTTAACCGGTTAATCTTGGATCGTTGGAGCCCATGATCTATAGGTCCATTAGGTCCCTCTGCTAGCTCATATCGGACTAAACCATAGAACAGTGTGACGAGTGAGTTCGAAGTGTTCGAATTCAAATTAGGGAATATGCGTTACATATATACGATATATTTAACTGCATTTTTGTTTTATTTACGAATTAAACAAAAAGAGAGAATCTGAGATATTTAAATAAGATTTAAATATCTTAATCAATTATGTGTGGGATTGACATTTGAATTAATATTAAATATTAATTAAATAGTTTAATTAATCATTTAATGTTACTTTAATTTGAAATTTATTATTCAAATTAATGGTTGAATTAAAAGGAAGATAGTCAAAACGTTGACTTCATTTAATGGAAAAATACATGTTAGTGGAATTTTGAGGTGTCAAAATTTGGTTTAACCAAACTGCTTGCCAAATAAACCCCACAAATTTTAGTGGAATTTTGAGTGTCAAAATTTGGTTAACTCAAACATGCTTGCCACATCATCCCAAACATTTGAGTGGAATTTTAAGTGTCAAAATTTGGTGATCTCAAATTTGCATGGACATGCAAAACGCCGGCGAGTGTCCAGTTTCTCCGACGAGCCCTCAAACCACCCTTAAACCGACACCAAACGACCTGTTACTACCATAAGAGAGATCCCTAACGAAAGCACAATAACTCAGGGTGCGTTTTGTGTTATTTCGTATGTGTCGTCATCGGTAACCGAGGTCGGAAAATTAGGTTTCTTAATCGATTCTTAGATCTATGGCTTTTAGGAGCTTTTAGGCCGCAAAACTCCCAAAAAGGAAAGAAGGACGACGAACAAAGAGGAAAAGGGGAAGGAAGAGGACCGAAATCGGCAACGGAAACGCTGCGGGAAGGAGAGAGGAAGCTTGCCGGAAAATCGGCCAAAGTCGGGTAAGGAAGACGAGATCCACGGATCCGGGTCAACCCGAACCCAGAACCCAGGAGAGCCAGCCCGTTCCTCCCTTGGCCTCTGCCTTCGGCCTAGCCCAACTTTAGCGGCACAAACCTCAAACCGGCCCAGAAGCTACGGTTCAGTTGAACCAACCCAGACTAGACCCACGGTCCAATTGAGCCGGCCTGCAAACCAAACACTTGCGGCCCAGCCCAGTAAGCCGAGGCCTAACGTTTAGCCTTGGCCCAGTAGCCTTCCACAGCCCGCGACCCGAACCACAACCCGAACCGGACTGCGACCCGCGCTTCGACCCGACACTACCGCCCGACATGGCTTTCTCTGCTGCTGCCACGTGTCACACAGCGGCGCGGCAGTCCCTCGGCTCGGCTCAGTGCAAACGGCTCGGGCTCCCTTCGGTGACGCTCCGGCGGCTCCTCTGGCGGCTGCAGCGGCTGTTCGGCTTGGCTCACCTATTTTTAGCCCGGTTTCCACTGTTTCGACCCTCTCGGATCTGTTTTCGGCCCCGATTAAGGTATTCGAGGCCGTTTTAGAGTTGTATTTCACATTTATTAAATTATAGGTAAATTAATTGTGAAATACTAACGGAAAGTGGTGAACGGTGTGGTAGGAAACAAACCCCGGCGACGTAGGAAGCAGCTCTCACGGAACGGGAGCTTACGTTTAGATATTTAGGGAGTACTTCGGTCAAGGCCAACCAAGTAAGTGGCCTTACTATAGGATAGACTTAATAAATTATATGATGCTTGATGATATGTTCTAGTATGTACATATTTTGTTGAGTGACGCTTGATATGTTTGACGCACGTTGTGGCATTATGATGAGCATGATGATTGCATGATTTTTACCTTAATATGATGATGTGTTCCATATTGAGCATGCTAGATGATGATGAGTGCCATATTGCATCATGTCGTTAGATCGACGTAGGACACAACCCTAAGAGCATGAAAATGATATTAATATAAATATCCACGAGTATGCGTTACCTAGAGTAACAAAGAGATGAGACTAGAGGGTTGTGTCAGAAGAGACATTACGATGGATTTAGAGGTACCTCATGGATTTTGTATGTTCATAAGCATAGGGCTACTTCCCCTAGAGATGATGAGTGCGGACGCGCACCTTATGATGAGCGTGAATGCGCACAGGTGCGAAAGCACACAGATGAGGGTGTTCATGAGGCGCATGACACTATGGGGTTCCGCTGACCTCCGGAAGTCGCTACAGATTAGCTTGACCAGAGGGTCCAGGGGGTGTGCGAGCGCCCTGGGGACTCACACTCGCACGTGTGAGTCGTGTGTAGGGAAGTACTACACATCCAATTTGTCCGAGACTGGAGGCCACCCCTAAGATGATTAGAGATAGGTCCCTATTCATGATTGCATGTGTTTGCATTAGCATGACCCCTATAGTGGGGTCACTTACTGAGTATTTCTTCGAAATACTCAGGCCGTGTGCCATATATTTTTTCGGGTAAAGGCAAGGCTCCCATGTACGGTTGACGGTGGCATCGAGATCATAGACTGTGGCGCGTGTATAGGATAGTTGCATATTTAATTCCTAGTCTTGGTTAGGACAGGGCGTTTGCATTTCATTCATTTATATTAATTAATTTGTAATCTTATCTTTTTGAACTCCAGCACGATGTTTGAAACACATAAGTCCGGCAGTGTTTTCCAATGTTTTAATGTATTCTGAAGTTTTAAATTTTTTCCGCTAATAAAGATGAGCATGCTTAGGTTTTTATTCTGCATTAGAGATGAGCATGAGACGTTAGTGGCGACTCTAGATATGTGAAAATTTAGGGTCGTTACATTCTTCTTGGTGAAAAACCTTGAGAAAAACCTCTCACAAACACTCTCTTCACATATACAAAATCCCTCCCAAGTTTAGTCACTCACCGGATTCCACAATCCTGTTCTAAGGCCGGAGGATAGTGGAGAAGTCACTAGTGGTGGTTCGAAACCGGTTCGTGAGGCAAAAGGAGTTTGAACTACAAAAGGTTAGTATTTAAACTCATTAAGTTTTAATACTTAGGAACATGCTAGTTATTTACTATAATTGATGTTCTAAAAGTGCCTAAGATCCAAATTGCTTCCGCATGTGTTATACTAACACCATCAGTTCCGACGTCTTTTTTCCTTCCACTTCCTCCGTTTCCGTGTCTCCTCCTCCCCTTAATCCCGTTTATGGTGTTTGTTTGGTTCGTAAAGGCCTCACACTCTCAGATCTGAGAGGGTTCAGAAATTCGACGTTCTGTCTCCCTTATCCGACGGTGTACAACCTGTAGGAATCGTCTAAATCTACCCCTGGTGTGTGTAAAAGTCTTTGGGATTATTTTCGTTGCGTAAATCGAAGGTTTCGACGTCGATTTCGTAGGTTTGGCTTTGCCGGAGCTTCATCGGATTTTCTCACTGTCTTCCTCGTTTCCTCACTATTTTTCTTCTCTGCAGGTGTCTTGGAGGTGGCTGAAGGTCGAGTTTGGTTTCCGTGGTACCCTGACGTCGGGCGCTCTTTGTGGGTCATGTGCGAACGAAAAGTCCGGCGTTCGCCCGAGTTTACGGTCCTGCCGACGACCGTTTTTTTTTATCTGATTCATTACATTATCTACCCCTAAAAAGAATTTTTTTCCTCGAAAGTCTCAAACTCCTGGATCAATTCGGGATATTTTTCTTTTATTTCCTCCTCCCGTTCCCACGTCGCTTCTTTGATTTGGTGGTTTCACCACAATACCTTGATGAAACCTATGTTTCTATTACGTAAGGCTTTCACTTCTCGGGCTAAGATTTTAATCGATTTCTCCTGATAACTTAAGTTTTCCTCGATCTCGAGGGGTTTGTAGTCTATCACGTGCGTAGGGTCTGTAATATATTTTCTTAACATGGACACATGAAATACATTGTGTACGCTCGAGAGTGAAGGTGGTAAGGCTTGTTTGTATGCTATTGAACCTATTCTTTCTAGAATTTTGAACGATCTGATAAAGCGGGGACTTAACTTCCCCTTACGTCCGAATCTTAGAACGTCTTTCATAGGAGCTAATTTTAGGAACACTAGGTCCCCCTCTTCGAACTCTAAGTTCCTACACTAACGTCGGCATAGCTCTTTTGCCTACTTTGTGCGGTGCGCATCCTTGCTCTAATTTTCTGTACCGCCTCATTGGTGATGCGGACCAGCTCAAGTCCTACCAGTTCTCGTTCTCCTACTTCGTCCCAACACAATGAGGATCTACACTGTTTTCCATATAACGTTTCAAACGGTGCCATCCCGATGGTTGCTTGGAAACTGTTGTTGTACTAGAATTCCATTAAGTGTAGTTTAGTGTCCCAACTCCCTGTGAAATCCATAACACATGCCCGAAACATGTCTTCTAGGATTTGGTTTAATCGTTCTGTTTGGCCATCAGTTTGTGGGTGGAAGACAATGCTAAAGTCGAGGCGGGCACCCAACGCTTTTTGGAGTCTGCGCCAAAAGGCTGACGTAAAACGCGGGTCCCGATCCGACACTATAGATATCGAGACTCCATGCAATCTCACAATTTCTTTCACATACAGTTGAGCCCAGTTGTCTACTGTATATGTTGCCTTACCCGGTAGGAAGTGTGTCGACTTTGTCAGACGATCGACAATTACCCAAATTACCGTATAACTCTTTAGTGTCTTGGGTAGACCTACTATGAAATCCATAACAATATTTTTTCATTTCCATTTCGATATACTTAGAGGTTGTAGTAGTCCGGCGATTTTTTGCCTTGGGGCTTTTACCTGTTGGCATACCAGGCATTTACTCACGTATTTTGTGATATCCTTTTTCATACTTCGCCACCAGAAGTGTTGTTTCAGGTCTTGATACATCTTTGTACCACCTGGATGTAACGAGAAGGGTGAGTTGTGTGCTTCAGTTAGGATTTCGTTCTTTATTTTCTTCACCGGTGGGACATATAAACGTCCTAGGCATAATAGTCCATCATCTGTTGACTTAGATAAACCGTCCACTGGGCTTACTTTCAACTGGTCTAGGATTTTGTTTAGGCTTGGATCCTCACGTTGTGAGTCTATGATCCTCTGTCAGAGCATGAGACGCACTGTCAGTCGGGCTATTTGGGCTACAACCACCTTGGTTACTACCGCTATGTCAGCTTGTTCGAAATCAGCTCGCACTCGTGGCTCTCTTGTGATGAGGGCCGACTAGTGTACTGCTTTTCGATTTAGTGCATCAGCAACTACATTTGCTTTTCCAGGGTGGTACTGGATATCTATGTCGTAATCTTTCACTAGCTCTAGCCATCTACGTTGTATCATGTTCAATTATTTTTGTGTGAACAAGTATTTTAGGCTTTTATGGTCTGTGTAAATTTGGGTCTTTTTGCCATACAGGTAGTGTCGCCAAATTTTTAACGCGAACACCACCTCCGCCAACTCCAAACCACGTGTAGGATAGTTTTTCTCATAATCCTTTAATTAGTGTGACGCATACGCAACAACCTTGCCATGTTGCATCAGTACACAACCCAACCGTTTTTTGGATGCATCACTGTAAATCACGTATCCCGCAGAGCTTTCTGGAACCGTGTGCATTGGGGGGACACTAGTCTTTGTTTTAGTTCTTGAAAGCTGGCCTCACAAGTATCGTTCCATACGAAAGGTACACCTTTTTTTGTCAATTGGGTGAGAGGCGAGGCTATTCTAGCAAAGTCTTGGACAAACCTTCGATAGTAACCCTTCCAATCCCAAGAAACTTCGTATCTCGGTGACCGTAGTTGGGTGTTTCCATTTCATGACGGCTTCTATCTTTGTGGGATCTACTAAAATTCCGTTCTTAGACACTGCGTGTCCCAAGAATGAAATCTGTCGTAGCCAAAATTCACACTTGGAGAATTTGACATACAACTTGTTCTCCCTTAAGATAGTTAGGGCTTTGCGAAGGTGCTCTTGGTGTTCTAGGCCCATTTTCGAGTATATCAGGATGTCGTCTATGAACACGATCACAAATGAGTCTAAGCACTCCTTAAATACTCGGTTCATTAATTCCATGAACATCGTTGGGACATTGGGGAGGCCAAAGGACATTACTACAAACTTATAGTGGCTATATCTGGTTCGAAAGGCTATTTTCGGTATATCTTCATTTTTAATCTTAATTTGAGATATCTTGATCGAATGTCTATTTTGGAAAACACTGTTGCCTCTCGAAGTTGGTCAAATAGGTCCTCGATGCGGGGTAATGAGTATTTGTTCTTTACCGTTTTCTTGTTTTATTCTCTATAGTCAATGCATAGACGCATAGAGCCATCTTTCTTTTTCACAAACAACACTGGCGCACCCCAAGGGGATACGCTAGGTCGAATGAAGGCTTTATCTAATAGGTTTTGTAGTTGTGATTTAAGTTCTTTTAGTTCTGCTAGGGCCATGCAGTATGGGGCTTTAGAAATGGGTCCCGTTCCTAGTTCCAGTTCTATTCCAAAGTCTACCGCTCGCAATGGAGGGTTTCTCGGGAGGTCCTCCAGGAAGAGATCTGTGAATTCGTTTACTATGGGTTTCATATCTATTTGTTTCTCCTTTCCTTTTGTGTTTACTACACAGGCTAAAATCGCTCACCCAAAAAATAATAATGGGTACAATTTAACTATACACGTTTTAAACTTTTATGGTCTTTAACTCAATTTTTTTTCTTACTCATACTTTAATTTAATCTTTACATACTTCAAAGTTATAAAATTTTCTTTCAAACACTACCACCCTTAATATCTATAGCATACTATAAGATATTGTCATTTATCAGGCTTCCTGGGTCATTTTCATTTCATTTTAAATTACTTATACGTTAGTATACGTTGGTGCATTCCTTTTCATATCTAAGATCATCACACTAAGTAATTTATCTATGTTCAAGATGTCTAACTGAAGCATATGACATTCCTTAGCAAAATCATCTTTACGCATACACTAACCTTTAGTAGACACTAAAACTATAGCTACTCATTCCAAATAACAACCTCAGTAAATCAAAACATCATCGATAAAACAATTTACATTCACATTCTATGCAAGGTAAAACATAACAACATATTTTACATTATAATAAATATAGAATTAAGCTAACAATAATGCAGTCAATTATGATACAGTCATTGGTGTAAAAATTCAATTATGAGTTATATTTTATAATGACCAAGCAATAGCAACATACTCAATCAACATTTTATTTTCTTATCTTATGCAAGTCATACCTGACGGAGACGGGGCATCGACGGTGGGACCATGGAACATGCCAAGACTACAAGATCTGTAACCTAGAGCTTTGATACCAACGGTAAGGACCCTAAACTTTACCTATTTAATCTAAGGTCATTACTATACCTTGAAATGCGGAATTTACATTAATGAACTCTTATCATAAATGCGACTTACACTGGCCTTTTATTACCTCGTGAAAAAACGAATACAAGGGAAAGAAAGGGAAAAGAACAACACTGAAACAACTGTCCTATACTACCCTATTATTTATTATGCGATTACAATTCAACCTATTCTAACCTATACTAATGATGCAAATGGGAATTCAACCTAAACTAACGTATGTTTTGAATGCAAACGAAATTCAACTTATACTACGAAATGGAAAACAACTATCCTATGCATGTGCCACGGTCCCAGGATGTGCGATGCCGCCGTCGATCTCACATGGGTGCCTTGCCTTTACTTGAAAAATATAGTAGCACGAGGCTTGAGTATTTCTAGAATACTTAGTAAGTGACCCCCTATCGGGGTTATGCAACAATCACATGCAATGAGATGATGGGACCTATCTTTCAATCTGTCTTCCTACGGTGCTGATTGTGATGTCTCACATTGGTTGGGGAGGAGAACAAACCACCATTTATAAGGGTGTGGAAACCTTTTCCCAGTAGACGCGTTTTAAAGCCTTGAGGGGAAGCTCGAAAGGGAAAACCCAAAGAGGACAATATATGCTAGCGGTGGATCTGGGGGGTTATAAATGGTATCAGAGCCAGACACCGGATGATGTGTCAGCCTTCTTGCTGTTCCCCGAAGGGGGATAGATCAGAGCCAGACACTAGATGATGTGCTAGCCTTCTCAAACCCAGACACCGGATGATGTGCTAGCCTTCTCGCTGTTCCCCGTAGGGGGGTAGACACGAGGCGGTGTGCCAGTAAGGACGCTGGGTCTCAAATGGGGCAGATTTGGAGGCGGTCCCACATCGATTGGAGGAAGAAAAGAGTGCCAGCGAAGACGCTGGGCCCCGAAAGGGGGTAGATTGTGATGTTCCACATTGGTTGGGGAGGAGAACAAACCACCTTTTATAATGGTGTGGAAACCTTCTCGAATAGACGCCTTTTAAAGCAAGGGGAAGCCAAAAAAGCACAATAAGTGGATCTGAGGACTTACATCAAGTCATTCTTTGCTGTGTATTTACTTTTCTCTCTATATTTAGTTTAAGTTTTTAATTACGGAATCTTCCTTCTTTTTCTTTTCTTTATCTATATTTACTCTCTTTCCTTTTTAATTACTTTGTTTCCTTTTAATTTTGTTGACTTGTATTCCAAATTTCTAGGGGATTTCTTTTCTATTATCTATATTTACTCGTTTCCTTTTTCAAGGCTAAAACATTATAATGATTTAATGAAGATCTAACTCTAATTCGCTGTCATTTCTAAAAGGAAGAAATATGATAAAAGAAGGTGAGGATTTAATATATACATTACTCTATCTTTGTGTAAATCTCCGTCTATAAGTGAATCTCAATTGGGTAAAAGTCATTCTCATTTTCTCCCCCAAAGTAAATCTAACCATGGTTTAGTTGTTTTTCGTTTTTTTTACGTGGTTTTTTAAAGGATGAGTTGGAGAGAGATAATTGGGGAAGAGATGAGAGGTTAGTGGAGATGAGTGGGAGAGAGTTGTTTCTCCTTTTTTTTGTTTATTTATTATTATTTTTAATGATTTTTTCTTTTTGGGCTATTACAATTGTGATTTGTGCATCATGTGTGCATCATGTGGTGTTGAACTTACATGAATGTTGAGAATATAAATTCTGTACTTTAGAGGATTATCCCCATGAGAAGCATGATGAGAGTACCAAGTTAAATTAGGATGCTTAAGCTAGAACAATTTTATGATGACCTAGGTTGGTACGTTTCTACTAGACCGAGCACCTAGGATCATGAGAGACAATTAGAAGGCTAGACCCTAGTGCTCCTAGAATTGGATTATCCTGCATGATGTCAAAGTCGTATTTTTTCAACCATGTACCGTCGTGATCTTGACACGTTCACGACTAACCTTAAGGGGAACTCAAGTCCCATATTCATTTTTTGCACGGTTTTGTAGTTTCATCAGACCTTATGTGAGGTTTGTCTTCACCAACCGAACATCACTAGTGTAGAATTCAAGCTTGTTCACCTGTACATGTCACCTACACATGCATATTCAATTATCTGCGAGACAACCAACTTGCCTCTACACTAGGCAAGTCATTCAACTCAACCTTGCCTTTAGTCGGGCCAAGGTATACCATGTACAATGTCGTATCCAACATTATCTTGGTTCTATATTAACATGGCTCATATGTCTTGATGTCATCCCACGTCACAGGGTGTCGTTGGCCATTGCAACTCACTCGATCATGTTATCGGGATAGGCCCATTTATCGCATAACATTAGAACATCTCGAACATCCATCCATCCAAGTTCTATCAAACCATTGACCCTCCTTTGCCCAAGCCATGTCATTTATGGACTCCGTACCCAATAGCGAGTGCATAATCCAACCTCTGACACATGGGCTGGGGTGCAATACCGGGACACCCATGTCCCTCATCTCAGAATGCTTGCCCTTACTGTGACACACGCATGTGCCACATGGTAGATCGTTTAGGCCATAGGGCCTAGAGGTAGTGGAAAGTTGACATCATGCCTCCCAATAGCATTTTGAGACATTTTCAATCATTCTCGAATATAAGTCATTTTGGTGAGCAGACATACGGCCCCATGCATAGTACGTCGAGCATACGATTGACACCAAATTTGGTGAGCATTCAACTTTCATATGATGGAATTAATTCCAAAGTCACATATCGAAATTCATATCGAAACCTCGACTTCTGAGGTTATAGGGGTCCCTATCCGGCTCTCTTCAAGCTTGTCTTCGACACTCGTGTCACCTCATTCTCTCGAATCTTGTGTACACCCCAACTTAGCTTGAATGCACACTCTTAGTATGTTGGATGATGCACCGTTCTCTCCTGTAGCATCATGAAACTTCTCCATCTTGACTCTCACATAGTCGAATGGGCGCCACTTGAAGATCGCCCCTTGTCTATCTTGCGTGTGAGAGTCATAACCTACATTTTCTAAGTGAGGTGTGACACAGCTTGCCATTTGTGTTCGCTAGAAAAGGTGTTGTCTGCCAATTTGTTTCTTGGCAAAGGTGACACGGAGTTCTAATTCTACCCCAATTAAAGGCTAACTTTTCAGTTAATAGGTCCGATATCTTCTTTTAATCTCGGAGCTTGATTAGGGGTATTCATATGAATCCATAATTCAACCAACCTGAATTATCGATAAAGGTTATCGATAAAGGTTGAGTTGGATTAGATTTCTTTTAGATTTGGATTAGGTTAAATTTTTGTAAAATAAAACATTCGGTTCAATTTGTGAGCTGACATATTTTTTATTTGTACCCGACCAACTTTAAAATGGGGTTACGACATAATCTAACCCTATCCTACTTTTAAAAATGTTAAGAATTTTCAACGTTTGTATCAAATGTTAGTAATCACCGTTAATAATTGAAATTTTAGTTATTAGTATAACATATATATTATAGATAAATATGATTTTTTAAATAATTAAGAAAAAAAAAAACTGGACAACCTAACCCCACTCAATTAGAAAATAGAGGGGGTTAAGTTGGGTTGTAAACTCTATTGGAGTTGCTTGTGTCATCAACCCAACCAACTCAAAACTTCAGGTTGGTCAAAAAGATTTTTTCATCATACTTGTATCGACTTTACGTCAGGCAGATTTTGATTTTTTTGGGGTGATAGTGGAAAAGTTGACAGATAAGTCACATTTACTGCCACTCGACAGAACCGTACATGAGATTTTCACCTCATACAGCTCCTCATTCAATTCTTTCGTTGTCATTGAGTCCTTTTCCTCGTTCGAGAATCTCCTCCCCTCCTCTATTCCGTCCCAAAGAGTGATCAGGACCAATTCAGTCTGACAAAAAATTTAAATGGCAAGAATTCAAATTATTCAATTCTTGGATATACGAACTTAAAGTTAAAATGCGTTATGTTATTCTTGGAAAGATCTCTGAGGTATTATGTCCAAGATTATCAATTTAAATTGGACACTTGATGACCTCAGATTCTCGTGCATCTCCGTGCAATATAGTCACGTTATCTATTGGTCTTAAAATGCTTCTAAAAGTAAAGACTATCCATACAAATCAACACGAAATAAATATCCATTCTTTTAAGTAATTTTTTACTATCATATGTTTAAGATTACTTTTATTTAAATATATTCTCGGTTCATTTATATACCTATTATTCAAACATAATATATTTATACCCATACGGTAAATACTTGATCTCAATGACATTGTAGCACTGAATCGAACATAATAACAAACTCACTCAAAAGATATATACCTACAATATGCAAAATATCTACATATGTCCACCGATAAAAAAACGAACACAAGTTGTCATTCGTTGCATCACTGTTCGTCGAATCCTAAATTTCAAGGAACCGGTTGAAATCATTGTACTAGGGTTACGAAAAATCTCCAATTTTTTTTTATATAATTATTTCGAAATCATTGTACTAGGGAACCCAATCGCGTCAATGTATTTTGTTCGAATTCGGACTATCCAACATAAAACATAAAGATTAAGTTGAGCTAAATTTTTTTCGATTTGGGTTAAGTTAAATTTTTTGAAAAACCGAAAATTCAAGTTGGTTAATGAGTCACGTCCACTCAACCAACTCAAAATTAGGGTTTCAACTAAATCCAATCTCAATTCTATTTTTAAGATTATTATGACTATTAAGAATATTTAACTTTTATAATAGATGATAGTAATGCATTATAACTTCAGTGGATTCAGTAGCCCAGGCTGTAACAAAAAATGGCTCGGGGGATGTTAACAAATTGGTCTACTACCGAAACGAGACTTCATAAGTTCAGGGACTTAAGAATGGAACAAAAGACGGGGGACTCAACCGTCTTCCGAAAAGGGATGCTAGTATATTGAAGAGACAATTATCTCACTTGCAAACATATCTGAGCGGGATTGCATATGTGACGGGGTTACCCGATAGTGTAATAATCGTTAATCAACAAGAAGAATATCGTGAATATTTCATATTGAGATGTATGAAATTTTAGTTATTAATATAACATGATTTTAAAAAATAGTGGAAAATCCAACCCAACCCAACTTAACTGACTGGAAATTGGTGTCTAAAAAATCTAATTAAAAAATTAATAATTGAATTTATTGGGTGAAAATGAATAGAAGAATGGATCAACAATGCCAATTTACTAGGAGGTGGCATCTCCTAAAAAGGCTCTTAATCATGAAACATAATGGGTGTTATGAGTATTTAAAGCTTTGATTAGCTTCTAATCCTTTGCCCACCACACTAATTACAACCTTAATCTCTCATTTATTTTCTTCTTTGATCTTTCTCTCCTCACAAGAGGGAAAGATCTTCATTTCTTGTCATCTTTTTCTTCCTCGGTTGTTCTTCCTATCATGGGTGCCTGTGCCACCAAGCCTAAGGCCAAGGTCGATACGGCCGTCATCCCCGCACCCGAGCCTGTCGACGACATGGTGAAGAACACCGAGGAAGTTAAGGTCGTGGAAGACGAGAAGAGGGTCGATGATGTAATTGATGAAAAGAAGAAGGACGACACCGAGAAAGTTGTCGTTGAGGAAGCCAAGCCTCCGTCTCTCGACTCCTTGCTCGTTGAGGTATAATCCTAATTCATATTCAAAGTCATTTCTATTTATTTTCTAATATGCATTGCCTTCTATAGAAGGAAGCTGAAGTTCCAAGCGTGACGAAGGCGGAGGAGCAGCCACCGAAGGAGGCGGCGGCAGTGGCAGGGGCGAAAGAAGTGAAGAAGAGTGAAGAGAAAGCAGCGAAGAGGGATGAGAAGAGCGCATGAAGAAATAAAAGGGAAGCGTTATTAGTAACAGCGACAACGGAGTTGTTTTATTGATCTTAGCTTCTCAGCTATTCATTATTCAATTTGCGTAATGTTTTATGTAGGGTGTGGGGGTCTGGTCGGTGTTTCCTTTATCAAAATATAGTAATTAAAAGTATATTGATGTCTATTGTCCACTTTTTCCTTTTGTGCGCTCTTCAAGCCTCCACTTTTCCTTTTGTGTGCCGCTCGTTGAGTCTTTGAGTGTCGATACTTGCTTGGGGCTGGCTCCAAGGCTCTACCCTAGCTTTTCATTGGTTCCTTTCATCTTGCTCATTTTTCTCATTCCCTCGTGCTTTTAAACTCATTTACATAACACAGGTACTGATTTGATAAAAAAAATGTTTATTTTTATTTGAATCTAGACTTTTTTTTTGAGTCAAACTGATTCTGATTCTTCCAATCTTTCATTATTTAAAAAACAAAACTTTGTGGGGTATCACAATGTGTTTTGAATAATGAATAGCTGAGTTACAATTTTGAGATGTCCGTCCTTGATCCCTCTTGTGTCAATATTGAACTCATAGATAAAGTGAATATATTGAACTCAGATCTTTATTACCTCTTCTATTAACAAGCATTAGGTCATATGTCCACTTGTGCTTTGGTTCAATCCCAATCCAATTGACATAATATCTTTAAAGTTTTGAAATATAAATTCAAGGAACATCCTCTAATATCCCTTGCAATTAGACCACATCCCCAACAAGATGATTCAATAGTGAAGAAATTCTTCACCAAATTTTGCCTTTATTCTAGTTTTGCAATGCTAGTTAAAAAGCATGCTAACATTCTAGAGAATGATCGTGAGTTTATAATCAAGGAATACTCTTCCATTGGTACGAGGCCTTTTGAGAAGTCCATAGCAAACCCATGAGAACTTATGCGTGAACAATATCTATCATATCATTGTAGAGAACCGGTGTTTATGTAGTCCTCTCGTTGGCGTCCAATATTTTAGGATTACAAGATTATGTGCTAGCTGCTAAGTTTTGTTCCCATCCCTATCAAAAGTTTTAGCTACCACACCTCGTAGCTACTCTTTTCTTTAATGCTCCAAACTAACACTCATGAGCTCCTCATTTCCTACCACAGATATTTGCAATGCAGTAACACTTCTAGCAGAGAATTCTTGGAGTACATGATCAACATTCATGATCAAGTTGATAAAATGCAACAAATATGATTCAGATATATGTATCAACAAGCTTCCTTCCATGCAAAACCATGCAAATTGGAATACAAGACTAAATTTCTAATCGACATAGAGAGATTCATGAATTCAATTTTCAAATTTGGCAACTCAACTATCCTCTCCAATCAATCCAGGAGTTCTAAGAATTGGAAAAGCAAACCTATAAGATCTTACTTCACTATTCATTTAGTTAAGAAATATACAGGTTGCAGAGCAGAAACAAAATTATCATTCTTGAGAGGGCCTGCAACTTAAAACTAATAGATTGCAGTCACACAAGGCATGTCCGCAAGTACTCAAAGATATACCTCCTAAAATTGCACCAAGACCAATCATTCAAGAACATTAATGTCGCAACTATCTCCTAAATTTGCAGCCACCTAAAGCTTATAAATTACTTAAAATCAGCAAGTTCGTTGCACAAATTCGACAGTGGCGATGGAACCAACTCTTCCTACTTTATTTTACCACCACTGGACTTCGATTTCTTAGTTATTGCTTGTTTGGTGGGCTTTTCTGATGTCTCCTGTTGGATTACAAATACAAAGTGAAACAGAGATAATATTGATCGTAAAAATAAAAATGATAACATAAAATAAAATAAAATAAAAGGTATAGATTGCTGAAGTCAAGAATCCCAACTTTAATTAATGGGTCATAGTTGCAGAAAAATGTGGTGCCACAATGCAAATGAAAATGTAAAGAGCAAATGTACATTAATAAAAGCAACGACCATTAATCATAAATACTCCACCACAACTAAAACTAAAAATCAAAGTCGGCAAAATGATTGATCAGTGTGTTGCCTATGATGTGTAATGTCTTATTTCTAGCAATCGCTTTTTTTCCCCCAAAAAACTCCAGAATCATGCGTCATAAACTGCTTCTACACAACGCACCAACTTTTTTAATGTAATAGAGCTACAGGGTGGGTTTTAATTAATCAGGACTGTCAAATCCAGCACCTTGAGCTCCATAATTATAGTTTCCATATGTATATATTTGAAGATGAACAATAAGGTTCAAGGAAATTGATGATGAGGATTTCAAGTACATCACTAAAAACCAAAGCAACCAGTTTCACCAGCGTTTTCAGCTTCATGTGCCGAAGCAAGCAGCCATGACTAATGGCCTTGACCCTGAGTACTTGGAAGAATGGTCTAATATTGGCGTCCCTAGGCTGCCAATGACCTTTGTCCTTGACGGATAAAAAGCTTGTGGAGAGTATTTATGCTGGATTCCTGGTTTAGGAGACTTAAGTACACATTTGGTTACCTGTCATTCGGTATAGAAAGGTAGAGACAATTAGGTCTCTATATCCCACCAGTTCTTTAAGAACTCGAATTATTTTTAATGCTTCTCGTTTAATGGATTTTGTAGGTAATTTGAGATAATAGAGAGAAATGGAGAGTCTGAAGTAAATTAGACAGAAAGAGGCAGAGAAGTACTTTTGGACAGATCATGGACGGTCGGACAAAAAATATAGTCAATACCAATGAACTGTGAAGCTTAAATCAATGTTGATGTTGAAGATCAACATAATTGAATCTCAGTTTAAAAAAAAATGGTAAATCAACAAATTCAAAATGAAGGAAAATTTGCAGGGGAGTTAGATGTAACAGTCATAATGCCATTAAAATACTGTTGGTCTTAAAATTCGAAATTTAATAGGTTTATTAGAATTATAGAATGGAAGTTAAAATGCATCAATCCTAATATCAGATATCAGTAGATAGCTAACAATATACCTTTCTTTTAGTGGATACTGAAGGATTCGTTACGGGCTTGAAAAATGACTCCATCCTGAAAAGGAGGAATAAACAGCATGATCGACCAAAGAGATGAAGAACTTTTATTTTTAAGAAATAAATGAAAGTATATAGCTAACACTTACCGGCCCTGTGATGACTTGTTCTTGGCTGCTTTAATTTTTTCTACTGCCTGGAGAAAGAACAAAAAATGATGTATGAGACGTAAACTTTCTTGAAGATTTAATTTAAATGACTTTCATTAAAAAAATAAATAAATAAATAAAACTGTATGATATAAAACTTGAGATTATCAGGATGATAAACCTTTGTTACTCTATCGCTATTGAACCCATTCTCATTCACCAAAAATGAGATTAAGCCCTGTAATAGATATGAGAATACAATTTTAATATCATAACAAGCATGTGCATGCGGGAGAACTAAAACTTTAGTATCAAAATATGTTCGTGTGTGTGCGCGTACATATATAAAATGAAGAAAGAAAACAGTCAGGAGATGACTTTTAAACCAGAAAATTTAAATTACTTCTTCATCTGGAGTAGTCCACTTAATGTCAAGTTGCTCTTCGTCAGTACACACTAGTGGTTCTTTAAAAAGCTGTCGGGCCTCTTGAAATGGCCAACCCTCTGGAATTTGGTACCTGTTTACAACATAATAATAATAATAATAATATGGGAAACAAGAAGCATTCGGTATTTTGTTGCTCTTCTGTAATTTGACACATTATATACAAATTTGAAAATTTAGCAACCTGTCAATTGAAAGTTGGAAGTTTAGTGACTTGTTATAAACTTTTAAAGCTAGGGACTTTTAATCACAATCATGAAAGTTTAGGACAAATTTTACAATTTAGTCAATTTATTATCAAAATCTACCAACTGATAGCAATATATCAGTATATCAATGTGGTCAGAATTATTTCTACAATAAATTATCAATTTAATCCTTGAATTTTTAAAATTTTTAAAATTTATAGATTTATTAGACATAAAATTGAACTTATATAAGGTTCTACTAAACTATAATTCAAACTTATAGTTAATAGATTAATTAATTAAAAAAATAATAGTCAGATTTGTCCAGAATCTATTAAAAACAAACTTGAAAGTTCAAGGATCTATTAAACACTTCTGAAAGTTCAAAAACCAAACAGACACCACTCAAAATCTAAGGACAAAACTTGTAATTAACTTTATTTCTATATAGCTGCCGACTTAAAGCTTTGGATCTGCCATGGGTTGTACCGTTATTCTTTCCTTCTCATCTAGATAGACTTTGTTTAATAAGAAATATTTTGAAGTTGCACAACTCAAGTTTACAGCTTTCCGGTCACTACGCTCTTATCAAAGCTATTTGAAAGATACTTTAACTGAGATAAATATAAGAGAAAGATAAGACTATCTACTTACTTTACAAGATAACAATGCCTTAAACAGGAATAGAATAATTTAGAAAACAGAATCATGAAAGGTAATAAATTCTCCAAATGATTGCACTACATATGCTTAACGATATCTGACAAGATTGAAGAATTCTACACTATAAGATTATCTAAAACAGTCACTGGCTACTAATAGGATTCAATGCAATACAGATACATAGAAGGCTTCTCATTCAACAAGATTCAAATTGGCTAGGACATCATCTCAAGATTCATAATAACCAGACCATATCCAACAAATTAAGTATACCCATGCATTCATCAAATCATGTGAACAAGTTTGAGCATATTCAAGATAAAATTGCACTTTATGATATATATTTCAATCCTAGAAAAAGGTCACCTTTCTTTATTGATGTTCTCTAGTATATTTTCTATAGACCCATGTTGACGGATAAGCTTTAAAGCAGTCTGTCCCCCTATACCTGTGGAGTAAATGCATAAGTAAGGGCTAAAATTGGAACAGCACAATAAAACTTGAGCATCAACATCAGTAGGAGGCAATAAAACATATATACTATATAGAATCCAAATACCTCGAATACTGTCACAATAATCACATCCAGAAAGAATGCACAAATCGACAAATTGATCCATGGTAAGGTTCAGCTCCTCCAAAATCTGAAATGAAACAAATTATTGGTAAATGATCACTGAAGCTGTACTTGATTGAGTGGAGAAAAACCAGATTTATACAAAGAGAATCAAATAAGCAAACTACTAATCTAAACCTATAAGGAAAAGAAAAATACAACTATAAACATATACACGGAAACAATCCCAAACATAAAGCCCTGACTCACAGCTTGATTTTCTACACTCCCCTCAAGTTGGATAGTACATGCTTGTCACGCCAAGCTTGGAAATTAAACCATCAAGATGAATTCGTTGTAAAGCGTTAGTTAATAAATCTGCAACTTGTTGGGAAGGTACATATCTCAGTGTAATAGTGTTTGTCTCAATTTCTCACTGACGAAGTGTCAATCTATCTCGACCTTCTTTATTCCGTCATGGTGTATTGTATTCATTGCAATAACTATGATTGATTGGTTATCACACGGTAATTCTGTGATGTCTTCTATCTTGACCTTTAGTTCAATGAGAAGGCCTTTTAACTAAATTCCTTCACAAATCCCATGAACTAGTGATCGAAACTCAACTTCAGTAGTACTTCAAGCTACAACTAATTGTTCCTTACTATGCCAAGTGACTGGAACAATCTCTGATCTCGACTTACGGTCAATAGGAGAACCAAGTACTTGACCTCCCTAATTTATCGGGTTGAATTTATTAAAATTTAGATTACCTAGTATCTAGAGACTTATTTAGATTATCTATTAATTTAGATTTAGTTAGTCTCTCTCTTATAAAAGTGACATGTAATTCATGTAATTCTCTTATGAGGGAGGTATAAGTATAGGAAATAAAAATATTAGACCATTTACACCAAGATATAGCTTGGTAAACAACATTGACGAAGAGTTTTGTATAAGTCTATGTCTTTTCCACAAATATTCTTTTATTTAATTTTTTCCACAGGTTCCAAAAAAAAGTCATGATTAAGTTTTCCATAGTAGGGCTTTTGGATTCTTGAAGGGGTGGTACGTTAAGGTCATGTCCAATAGATTATTTCTCTCCCTAGGAAATCTGAGATACCTTCTGATTATATTGAGAATCGTTGTCTACAAATTCTGAGCATATGTGCATTGCATAAATAAGTGGCTTTGTGACTCGTTTCCTTTCTTGCATAATGGACACCAATTTGGAAATAGGGTCATGTAGGGCTTTCTATTTTGAAGATTTTCACTTGTGCTAAACCGCTATTTTCCAAAGGAAGAACTTCACCTTTTTAGGGTGATGTCCTTTCCAAATTGAATAGTTTCATAACTCTAATACCATGAAGCTATCTATGAACAATAATATTTTTTATATTTCATAGAGTAGAGAAGAATCAGATTCATACAAAGAGACGCCCAATTAGATGAGCAAAAAAAATGCAATCAATCTAAACCGATAAGGAAAAGAGAAAATACAGCTATAAATATATACGAGCTATAATTTATAACTTGATTTCCTATAGATAAGTAAATAGCCAAATTAAGATGGAGACAAATCACCTTTGCAACTTCAAATTCCATAACTGGGATCTTCCTTGAGCTGGGATCCATTAAATGACGAAGAAATCTAGGAGATCCAAATGTTAGTGAATCCATGTCTTCTGATGCCACAGCATAAACCTGAAATATATACAAACTTTGAGAACAAGCCCCTCTTATTAATTAAAAATGAATGTAAGAATTAAAGCACCGAAGGACCCAGGTAAAAAAGGAAAAAAATCCAGGTACACACTCATTTAGTGTGCAAAACTTACAAAATCAAATCCACCTAAATTCATAGATCCTACCACAAAAAAAGCATGCATTTTACTAGGTCGGGAACCCAGCCTACCCTCAATGCCCCAACCCTAGCAGCCTCCAAGCCCCATTGCATCCCCTGATCTAAACATGAAATGAGGGCAATGGGGAAAGAGGGGGTCTCCTAGGTACTTGGTAAGACTAGAAGCAATGAAGGGAATCATGAATCGATTGTCATGGGTAAAAGGTCATATAGCCCTTGGGTGCAGATAATTGGAAAATGTCAAACAAGATTTTTAGCATGTAGCAGAAAAGGGGAAGAGTGGAAACGAGTGTCCTAGATACTTGGTAGGAATAGTGTATCTCCAGTAGTTTGAAGAGTTTCCTAGCTTGCCTTTTGTTTTAGAAGAAACTTTTGTTGATGTATGAAACTACAAACGAGGGAAGAGAGCATCAATGTAAAGGAGTTACAATAAAATTCTCCAATTGGACAAATGTGTTGGCATATAAGAATGAAAAATATCTGAACAATTACACCAAGACATAGAATGAAGAACAATATTGTCCAAAAAAAACCCTTTCAAATGACCGCTCCTTGATATTTTCAGTTTAACAAAATAACACCTAACCTCAAAAGTACAAAGCAAGATGATTATAAAGGCAACAATCACAAAAGGTCGTACAACTAACTGCTAATTAATTAACATTAGAAGTATTTCCCTTACTACCTATCCTCATGTAAGTCTTAGTATGGAGGTCAAACACAAGGTAATGGTGTTGCAAAAATTTCTTCAAGCTAAGACTTCTAAAATAATCTCCCAAATCTCCAGTATTCCAAGAATTGATTTCATTGTCGAACAAGGCAATCAATCTGCTATTAACACTTTTGGCCAACCCCCTCGGATAGCAACGGTAGGTTTCACAAAAATGTTGACAACTAGCTTCAATTATAGATGAAATGTTTCAAAGATGGAAGGAGATGTGGCGAATTAACCAATAAGCCATTCAGTATCATATCCAAATCTTCCTTGGTAGTTAAGACTTTCTTATTTAGAGTTTGAAACAGAGAATCAAGATTTAATGACGAAAGCTCTTCAGATAAAATCATCTAAAGCTTGGGAATGTCGTTGTTGTTCAATCTCTACACTGTTTAAGCTCACCATGAATTCATCATCAGAGTCGAGGGTAATGTGAACAATACTAGATAAGGCTCTTACTTATGAAGAATTAAGAATTTTGTCAAAAAAAAAAAAAGAAAAAGAAAAAAAAAAAGAAAAAACATCATCAGGTCCAATAGCATAGTACGTGGAGATTAATGTTTGGGAGTAAACCTTTGAACCATTATAATGAATCGTCACCTAATTCAATTGGTATCAAAATTGTTGATCAAGACTCTTCCAACGCATCTGAATTAATGTTAAAAGTTACAGGAAATTGGGAAGACAAAGGGGCCGAAGAACATTTTATTGTATACAAATTGGAATTAATTTCAGTGTACTTCTCTTTAATTTCTTTGATATTTAGAGACCAAATTCACGGGAGGAGATTGAATATGCGTCTTGGCATAATTCCTCTCCAATATGACATTATTCTTTGCATTGAAAGTCTCTAGTTGGGCAATAAAGTCAATTGACTGATTACATGCCATTGGTTGACTGATTACCTTTGGGAGGCCATCGTTTAAATCAACCTTCTCAGCATGCAAACTAGGTGTACTTTATGTTGATAAGACCAAATTCGTGGGAGGAACTTGGATATGTGTGTTAGCGTAATCACCCTCCATAATGACATTATTCTATTGAAACTTGGATAGGTGTTTCGAAAATCAAAAACTCCCTTCATTTCTCTTTTTCATCAAAATCTATTGGACACACTGACTGATAATCCTACACTTGCGAGCCAATATACTCTACATCAGACCATAGCTCCTTCAGTGGTCTCAACCTTTGAACTCTTCAGTGAAGAGAAAGAGAAAACAGATTGTGAAAGAAAAACTGCAGTTACGTTCCAAGTCTGACATTCAAAATTCATACTAAAGTATGGAATCTTATTTCTATCAAAAAGGATTTTCCAGGGTGTCCAAAATAGTCTACAAGGCAAAGGAAATATGTTGGTGATGGTGACTGAATATCATGGATTCATAATAATAAAATGTTATAATGAGAAGAACTAAATCTTCATCACCTAAATACAAAAGGGCGAGATCAAAAACTCAAGTAGCTTTTGCAGATGCTACAATTTATTTCATCAGAGAATATTGCATCCCTGGAGAGAGAACAATTTGTTTTATGACATTTAAATTTATTCTAAATTTAAAATTGGAATGAGAGAACAAACATGTATAGCTAGCTAAATCTTTACATTGCAGAATTCATTGTGCTTGGAAGCATTGAAATATGTAGAGTACACAAATAAAGTTACCAAATCTGTATTTCATTCAATCTGTCCCTACATTTTAGTAACAGGAAGGTCAATATTTGCCCCTTGATTCTTAGTTCATCGGTTCACATTCAAGAAACAAAAGACACATTATCATGCAGGAGAGGGATACTTGCCTTTCCTAACTTGCAAAGCGCAGCACATTGTGCCTCAGCTTCGGAGGGAGCCTGTAACATCCAAAAACAATTGCAATGTACTCAACCATGTTACAACTGAAGCAATGGATTACTTGAATGAACATCTGAAATATAGTGTATTGTCACCTCGATCACAGGCACTCCCATGAGTCTCAAAAGTCTTTTACAGTCATCATTGTGCTGCTTTGTAACCTGCAAGTTTAACCCCAAATTATACAATATGCATGTGATTGATTGTAATATTATACAACTTCCAAAATATTTGCATGCTGCTCCAATCCTTTAGTGATTATTTGTGAGAGTATGTAAATCGATTTACAATGTAATATGTACGTTCTTGAGGAAAAATGTTAAAGCAGTTAACTAACCTTGACCGTCCTTTTACTGAATTTCTCAATGTCCTCCTTGTTTCCAACCTAGAATAACAAAAGGGGCAGTTGCTGGAATTAGTTTTCTGTCTTCCGTGCTTTACAAGGAAGAAAAAACAAAAGTACAAGAATGAAAGTACCTCAATTGCATCTGCCAGGTCTGCAGTAGCATCTGCTCTCTTTGAATAACTGCATACATAATTTACATAAGGCACAACGATCATGACTGCCCCTTTGAACGGAATAAATGAGATACAATGAGATAGCATACTTACCGTTTTGCAAGTTCTTGCTTTTTCAAATCAGGAGGCTTTCCATCAAACACATAGCTGAGTACATTTGTTCCCATAAAAAGAAAACCGTGTCAGACAAAATTTTCATGACAAAACTTGGAATTGAAATGCCAGGACACAGAGAAATTACACTGGCTTAACTCCAGCTTCGAGAAGCCTTATTGTCCGGTTAAACATCCCTTGCAAATGGCTAGAGTTTGACATTAAAAAAACATGAAAAATGGAATATATCAAGCAAAAACAAGTAGATAATTCACAAATTTTAAAACTCAAGTAAAAATGTATAAATTTTTCTAAAGCCAACCTAGTGACTTCACCAGCTTCGTTGGTCAACATCTCAGTCCCACTTCTTCCCACGACAATCTGCATTAGTTCACGCAAATATATGAGATGCCCAGAGTAGTTTTTAACTGGAAAAAAAGGAAAAATTGGAGAAAGAGGTACTGACAAGAAATTGATAGATACTCATGCTGGCATCAATTGCAATTTTTCGTCCAAAATAGCTTTCGAACTTCTGCTCCTTCATGCCTTTGGGGGCATTGTCAGCTAAAAGCTTGGTTAAACCCTAAGAAAACCAGGGATGTGAAAATGGAAAAGGGGAAAACCAGAGTGGCAGAGCAAGGGAGCGGAAAATGATGTAGAGAGTGAAGGCTGATACCTTAATGCCCATGGCAAGGCGTCGCAGTAGCAGAGAAGGAACCGCTTTGGAAGACGAAGCAAGGAAGGCGGGAAGGAGTCGAGTTGTTGAAGGGTTTTATATAGTGTGAATGTAAATCTAATCCTTTTAACACGCTGGACACGTGCGCGCCTTTTCCTTTTTTCTTGGAGGACTCTCTATGAAATTAAGGTGATTTTATTTTCTCTAATTTTTAAGATATGATATTATGAAAATATCAAATATAGTATCAAAATTTTGTATTTTAAATTTGATTTGTTATTAAATCTAGTTTTAAAATAATATTTTTCCATATATTTATCTTTCAATTTTATCTTAACTGTTTACATACGTTTTTATTATTGGTGGAGGAGTTCTATACTCGGAATTTGCATGTGGCTAGACCACAAAATATTTAAGTTTTGTTTATGAATAAGTTAATTGAAAAAATTAATATTTCACAAGAGGATCGCAAGCAACTTGATCTTAATCATCAATGAGTTATGAACTCAGGTTGGAGGTTTTTTTTTTTTTTTTTTTTCTTTTATTTGCATGAGCCCAACAACTTGGGGATCGACACTTGTTCAGCCCAACCACTTGCGTTCTTTTATTCATGCCAACATATTGGGGATCAACACTTCTTCACGTATAAGGCCTCAAAAGGTGTCATATCCAACGTCGCTTGATAACTGTTATTATAAGCGAACTCTATGAGATGCAAGTGCGTGGTCCAGCTACCGGCAAAGTACAACATATAGGCCCGTAACATGTTGTAACGACCCTAAATTTCTACATACTCAGAGTCACTACTAACGTCTCATGCTCATCTCTAATGCGGAAATATAATTGTTACATGAACATCATTTATAACTTAAACCTCGAAAAATGCTTAAAACAACTTCTTCTCTGGAAAACACATCATGGTCTTAGGTGTTTAAATACGAAATACTTCAATTTAGAGAAAATAAAAACAAATACATAATAATTTAAAACAATGAAATGCAAAACAACCTATTATAACTTAGGACTAGGAATTTAAATGAGTCTACCCTATGCACGTGCCACAGTCTCTGCTTGCAATGCTACCGCCCTCCGTACTTAAAAAATGATGTGGCACACAGCTTGAGTATTTCGAAATACTAAGTGACCCCACTATAGGGGGCCATGCAAATGCAAACACATGCAATCATGATTTAGGGACCTATCTCTAATCATCATAAGGGTGGCCTCCAGTCTCGGACAAATTGGATGTGTAGTACTTCCCTACACACTACTCACACGTGCGAGTGTGAATCCCCAGAGCGCTCGCACAGCCCCTGGACCCTTTGGTCAAGCTAATCTGTAGCAACGTCTAGAGGTCAACGGAACCCCATAGTGTCATGCGCCTCATGAACACCATCATCTATGCGCATTCGCACTCATCATCATACGGTGCGTGAGGTCAGCGGAACCCCATAGTAGCCCTATGTATGAGCCTTATAAACATACAATATGCATGAGGTTCTTCTAAATCTAATTATACGTCTCTTCTGACACAACCCTCTAATCTCATCTCTTTGTTACACTATGTAACACGTGCTCATGGATATTTATATTAGTATCGTTTTCATACTCTTAAGGTTGTGTCCCATGTCGATCTACGACATGATGCAATATGCATACAACATCATAAGGCATGTTCAACATGGAAAATATCATCATGTTAATAACACGGTCATGCATACATCATACTCATCATAGAAGCCATTAAGTGCATCACATATAACATGTACGTCATGCATCGAAACATAAATAACGTACATTTAATTAACATACATCACAGCACAACGTCATACTCATACATCATCATAATTCAAACATTTTTTGTTCTATCCTATAGTAAGGTCACTTACTTGGTTGGCCTTGGTCGAAGTACTCCCTAATTAGCTAACGTAAGTTCCCGTTCCTTGAGAGTTGCTTTCTACGTTACGAGGTTTGTTTCCTATCACCCCGTTCGCCACCTTCTGTTAGTATTTTCACAATTAAATTACTAATAACTCAGTAAACGTGAAATACGACTCTAAAACGGCCTCTAATACCTTAATCGGGGTCGAAAATGGATTCGAAAGGGTCAAAACAGTGGAAACTAGGTCAAAAATACGTGAGTCGAGCCGAAACAGCCGCCGGAGCGTCACCAGAGGGAGCCTGAACTGTTTGCGACGAGTCGAGCCGAGGGACCACCTGCATTACTGTCTGTCATGTGGCAGCAGCAGAACGTGTCACGTCATGCGGTGGCGTCGGGTCGAGGCGCAAGTCATAGTCCGGTTCGGGTCGTCAACTGCAGAAGGCTACTGGGCCAGACTGATCGTTGGGCCTCAGCTTACTAGACTGGGCTGCAGGTGTTTGGGTTGCAGGCCGGTTCGGTTGGACCGTGGGTCTGGTCTCATGTTGGTTTAGCTGAACCATCGGCTATTGGGTTGGATTGAGGTTTGGGCCGTATCGAAATTTGGACCGTGATTTCACGGGCTAGACTTATATTGGTTTGGGCCTTGGGTCTAGGTACTCGGTTTAGGTTGACTAGATTCGATGGATCCTTCTTCCTTACCCGACTTCTGCATAATTTTCCGACGCATTTTCTCTCTCCTTCCCGCGACATTTCTATGGCCGATTTCAGTCCTCTTTATTCCTTTTCCTCTCTATTTGTTGTCCCTCTTTCCTTCCTCGAAGTTTTGTGGCCTAAAAATTCCTAAAAACTACAGATCTAAGAACGTTTAGGAAAACCTAAATTTTCGACCTAGGTTACCGACAACGACGCATACGAAAGGGCACAAAACATACCTTGAGTATTGTGCTATTGTTAGGGATCCTTCTCGTGATGGTAAATGAGCATTTGACATTGGTTTTTGGGTGGTTTGGGACTCGTCGAAAAAAGTTTGAAACTAGCCGGCGTTACTCGAAATCTCTCTCTCTCTCTCTCGTTTTTTTTTTTTTCCTTTTCTTCACTTGCAGGTAATCTGAGGTGTTCTGGGACTGGTGGGCTGAAGGCCAAGCGGGGTGCGGTTGTCATTTCGCATGGGATTCGCGAAACTCGGCGGTCGTCAGAAAACTCGCGGCTTTTCCGACAACTGAGTTTTTTTTTTCTTTTTCCTTTTCCTTTTCTTTTACTTTCTTCCGGGTCATTACATTATATACCCCTAAAAAAAACTTTCGTCCTCGAAAGTCTTAAACTCTTGTACTAACTCGAGGTATTTTCTCTTATTTCGTCCTCAAGCTCTTATGTGGCTTCCTCGCTGTGGTGATTTTGCCACAACACCTTAATGACTGCAATGTTCCTGTTGCGTAAGGCTTTTACTTCTCTGGCTAAGATTTTTATTGATTTTTCCTCGTAGCTCAGATCTTCATTGAGTTGGAATGGTTCGTAGTCTATTATATGGATAAGGTCCGTAATGTACTTTCTCAGCATCGACACGTGAAACACATCGTGCACTCCTGAGAGGGCGGGAGGTAGGGCTAACTTATACGCTACTGGACCCATTCTGATATGATAAGGAATCAACTACAAGGGAAATAAGATTCGGATTACCTTGTTGATCGAATATCTCAAGGCAAGAATATTGTTTGAGATTCGAATCACTCCACAAGCAAGATCGATCATGTCTAGCTTGAATGATTCTTGTTGATCAAATATCTCAATGCAAGAACACTTGTTTGAGATTCAAATCACTCCACAAGCAAGATGGATCACGTCGAGCTTGAATGATTCTACATGCAACCTAAACTATATAGAATTGCAAAGAAACTTAGCCATTAGCTAAAGAAAAGCACAAATGCTTCTTTTACTATATTTTCCAAGTCTTCTTGCCAATACAACATACATGGCTTTATATAGCCTCGAAATGAAACTATTAAAGACATTCCAAGAGTGGTAACATTCATACTTTATGCCCATAATTAGCCATTATGTAAATGTAACCTAAAAAAGTCTTAAAATACAATAACTCTAAATTACTCCAAATTGTAGCCCACCCAAAATTTACAACAATCAAACTTCATTCTTCTTCAATGTAGCATGAATTGAAACATTTTTTTGATAATTTTGACAACCTTTTCTTCACATCTTCATTGAAGTATATTGTATGATTGATGTCTCTTGGTTCATATCACATTCGCTCTAGAAACTCGAATGGCCCAATGAATTTAGGACTTAACTTGCCCTTACGTCCAACCACAAGACACCTTTCATAGGTGCCACCTTGAGGAATACTAGGTTCCCTATCTTGAACTCTAAGCTTCTATGCATTACATTGGCATAGCTTTTTTGTCTAGTTTGAGCGGTATGCATCCTCGCTCGAATTTTCTAGACAACTTCATTGGTGAGTTGAACCAGCTCGGGTCCTACTAACTCTCTTTCGTTGACTTCGTCCCAACATAGTGGGGACCTACACCGTTTCCCATACAGGGCCTCAAACGGTGCCATACCAATAGTGGCTTGGAAGCTATTATTATACGAGAATTCCGTAAGGTGGAGTTTGGAATCCCTACTTCCCTTAAAATCTAGTACGCAAGCGCGTAACATGTCCTCTAGAATTTGGTTTAAACGCTCCGTTTGTCCATCTGTTTGGGGGTGGAATGCAGTACTAAAGTTGAGGCAGGCACCCAACGCTTTTTGAAGTCCGCGCCAAAACGCTGACGTAAAGTGTGGATTCCAATCCAACACTATAGACACTAGGACTCCATGTAGTCTTACTATTTCTTTCACATACAGTTGTGCCCAATTGTCAACTGTATATGTAGTTTTCCCACGTAGGAAGTGTGTCGACTTGGTCAACCTATCGACAACTACCCAGATCACTGTATAGCTTTGGGCGTTTTGGGTAATCCTACTATGAAGTCCATTGCTATGTTTTCCCACTTCCACTCCGATATGTTTAGGGGCTGCAACAACCCCGCCACCTTTTGTATAGGAGCTTTCACTTGTTGACAAACTAAGCACTTGCTCACAAACTCGGCCACGTCCCTTTTCATGCTATTCCACCAAAAGTGTTGTTTTAAATCTTGGTACATCTTAGTACCTCCTGGGTGCATGGAAAATGGCGAGTTGTGAGCTTCCGTCAATATTTCTTTCCTTAGCTCCTCTATTGTCGGGACACATAGGCATCCCTAATACAATAGTCCATCATCTTAGGACTTCGAGAATCCATCTACTGGACTCTCGGCTAGCTGACTTAGGACTTTCTGTAGGTTTGGATCCTCTCGTTGGGAGGTAATAGTTCTATGCCTAAGCGTAGGTTGCACTGTGAGTCGAGCTAGCTGTGCTATGACTCTCTCGGTCGCTACAACTATATTGGCCCACTCGAATTCTCTTTGTACCCTTACTTCCCTCGTAATGAGGGCCGACAAGTGGGCCGTCTTTCTACTCAAAGCATTTGCGACCATGTTTGCTTTTCTAAGGTGGTACTGGATATCTACATCATAGTCTTTCACCAAGCCACCTTCTCTGCCTCATATTTAACTCTTTCTCGGTAAAGAAATATTTTAAACTCTTGTGGTCGGTAAAAATTTGAGTTTTCTCTCCATATAGGTAGTGTTGCCAAATTTTTCAGCGCGAACACTACAGCGGGCAACTCCAGGTCGTGGTGAGGCAATTCTTTTCATATTCTTTTAGTTGACGGGACGTGTATGCAACAACTTTACCGCGTTGCATTAACTTGCATTAACACACCCCTTTTCTCGTTAATTGTGTCAAAGGCGAGGCTATCCTAGCAAAGTCAAGTACGAACCTTCGATAGAATCCTGCTAGTCCCAAGAAATTTCGTACTAATGTTACCGTAGTTGGGCGTTCCCACTTTGTGACCATTCCAACCTTAGTGGGATCTACGGATACTCCGTCCTTTAACACCACGCGTCCTAAGAAAGAGGCTTGTTGTAGCCAAATTCGCACTTCGAGAACTTAACGTATAACTTGTTCTCTCTTAGGGTGGTTAGGAATTTTTGGAGGTGTTCCTGGTGTTCTAAGTCTATTTCCGAGTACACTCGGATGTCATCAATGAGCACAATCACAAAAGTGTCTAGACAGTCCTTGAACACTCGGTTCATTAACTCCATTAACACAGTTGGAGCATTGGTGAAGCCAAATGACATCACTACGAACTTGTAGCGATCGTACCTTGTCATAAATGTTGTCTTTGGTACGGCTTTTTCTTTACTCTTTATTTAATGGTATCCTGCCCGCAGATCTATCTTAGAAAATACTGTTGTCTCTCTGAGTTGATCGAATAAGTCTTCTATTCTAGACAAAGGGTATTTGTTCTTTATAGTTCTCTTATTTAGCTCTCTATAATTGATGCACAAATGCATCGATCCATCTTTCTTCTTAACAAACAACACTGGCACACCCCAGGAGGGATACGCTAGGTCGAATGAACTCTTTATCCAGTAAGTCTTGTAATTGCGCCTTGAGTTTCTTCAACTCTGCTGGCACCATTTGATAGGGTACTTTGAAAATGGGCCCAGTTTCCGACTCGAGTTCGATGATGAAGTCGACCGCTTGGGAAGGGGGTATTCCAGGTAGTTCATCAGGAAATACATCTGGGAACTCGTTTACTATTGGCACGTTTTCTAGAGTCTTTTCTTTTCCTCTTACGTCTACAACACCTGCTAATATAGTCCAACCGCCTTGTTGGACTAATCTCTTTGCTTTCATCATCGAGACTATCTTTGGGGTAGTCCTAGTACTTGTGCCTTTAAATTTAAAGCTAGGTCACACCGGTGGTGAGAATATCACCTTTTTTTTTTTTTTTTTTGCGACAATCTATACTAGCACGGTTTGCAGCTAGTCAATCCATGCCTAGTATTACGTCTTACTCTTTCGTGTGGTCTACGTAGCATGGTTCTAGAAGCCAAGATAGCATCTCTTAAGTCTAAGGCTCATTACTTATAATTATGCTATACATCACATATACTAAGTTCACATCATATTGCAAACAAAATACTTCGCATGCAACACATCACATCATACTCTTAAATAAATATGAGAAATATAACAACAATTTTAGTAACATTAACATAAAAATGCATGCGAGTTCAAAAACGTTTCTCTTTTCTTATCTTTTGCAAGGCGTACCTGACAGTGACGGGGCATCGATGTTGGGACCATGGAGGTGATGGTGTTAATATAACACATGCGGAAGTAATTTGGATCTTAGGCACTTTTAGAACATCAATTATAGTAAATAACTAGCATGTTCATAAGTATTAAAACTCAAGGTGTTTGAGTACTAACTTTTTGTAGTTCAAATTATTTTTTCCTCACGAACAGGTTTCAAACCACCACTAGTGTCTTCTCCACTATTCTCCAGCCTTAGAACGGGATTGTGGAATCCGGTGAGTGACTAAACTTGGGAGAGATTTAGTGTATATGAAGAGAGAGTTTGTGAGAGTTTTTCTCAAGGTTTTTCCAAGGGAGAAGTTCCATGTACCTTGATCACTCTATTTATAGAGTTATGTTTGCATGTTCATGCAAATTTGAGATCACCAAATTTTGACACTCAACATTCCACTCAAATGTTTGGGATTATGTGGCAAGCATGCAAGTTTGAGTTCACCACATTTTGACACTCAAAATTCCACTCAAATTTGTGGAGTTTATTTGTCAAGCATGTAAGTTTGGTTAAACCAAATTTTGACACCTCAAAATTCCACTAACTCAAACATGGATTTTTTCATTAAGTGAAGTCAACATTTTGACTTTCTTCATTTTAATTCAACAATTAATTTGAATAATTAATTTCAAATTAACGTAATATTAAATGATTAATTAAACTATTTAATTAATATTTAATATTAATTCAAATGTCAATCCCAATAAATTCCGACACATATTTGATTAAAATATTTAAATCTTATTTAAATATCTCAAATTCTCTCTTTTTGTTTAATTCGTAAATAAAACAAAAATGCGGTTAGATATATCGTATATATGTAGCGCATATTCCCTAATTTGAATTCTAACACTTCGAACTCACTCGTCATACTATTCTATGGTTTAGTCCGATATGAGCTAGCAGAGGGACCTAATGGACCTATAGATCATGGGCTCCGACGATCCAAGATTAACCGGTTAAACTCATTAACCTTGTTAACCAACACTCGTTAACTAGTAGGACACTCCACTATAGCTTAGTAGTTGCACTCCCCTCACTATAGATATATTTCTGTCCATTTGATATAACCATGATTAGTAAGTTGATCCTTCACAGGTTGTTCGTAACTAGAGTTGGGTCAATTAACCGTTTTACCCCTAAAGTTACTTCTTGTTCCTTATGTCCCACTGATCCTCTAATGAACAATTGGTTTGTGGTCCAACTAGTAAACCGAATCCCTCTCAGGCCAATGAGAGGGTGGGGCCCCTTGTTCAAGACCTGGTGTGAGTACTTAAGGGAACTACCTCTCTTCTATCCCTAAAAGTGGGTAGGAGCGAATTCCATCTTGCACCCCACGTCCCCAGCCATTCACCCAGTCTTACCCCTGAAATGGGAGGCCTATTGAGTCGGTGAATTCGAGCCACTCTCACCCATGCAAATCTAAGGATAATCCCGAATAAACAGGAGTTCATGGTTAGCTCAGGATTAAGATTGAGTTACTTAGGTTATCAAATGAAAAGAAAATCATTCTCAATAGTAAACGTCATTATAAAGTGAGAGTGATTTTCTTCATGGTCCGATCTTACGCAATACTCATTGCATAGGACGCCCCCACTCACATGTCTTCGCATGTACAATTTAGTGATCACATTGTTTATGTCATATACAAAAGTGGGTCGCATCCATAGTGTCCCCAGAATAAGGTACTCAGCTTTATCCCTGTACTATAGATCATTTTGACTATATAATTGAACTTGATCCACTCTTATGTCTCTACATATAGTTCAAGTAATCATACTATAGCCAGAGTATTCTTAGTTTATTGGATTTAGATTAACGATCGTAAAATTCACTTTATTCAATAAAAATCTTTACTGAATAAACATCAATAATAACTTTATTGAAAATAGAATATGTTTTTATTTACAAACTATGAGTTTTAGGACATAAAACCCAACAAACTCCCGCTTGGACTAAAAACTTTAGTGGGGTTTTATAATGTTGAGTAGAGAGAAAGACATAAAGACAATGAATTAGGGCATCACGTACCCATGCATTTTCTCCCACTTGCCCTAGATTACATAACTCGTAGTCCTAGACTCACTTGGTGCCCTTCAAACACTTTAACCGTGAGGGACTTCGTAAATGGATCAGTAATGTTGTGCTCTGAAGCTATCTTTGTGACGATCACATCTCCTCGTTGCACAATCTCCCTTATGAGATGATATTTGCGCTCAACATGTTTTCCTCGCTTATGGCTTCTTGGTTCTTTAGAATTTGCAACTGCTCCACTATTATCACAATAAAGAGAGATAGGCAGATGCATGTTTGGAACAACTTCCAAATCAGTTAAGGACTTCCTAAGCCATACAGATTCTTTCGCTACTTCACAAGCAGCAACATACTTAGCCTCCATGGTGGAATCAACAATGCAACCTTGCTTTATACTTCTCCATATTATTTCTCCTCCATTCAGAGTGAAGACAGATCCTGATGTCGATTTCCTTAAATCTATATCGGTCGAAAATCTGAGTCAGTGTACCCTACAAGGATCAGATCCTTAGCACCGTACATTAGCATATAGTCCCTCGTTCTCCTAAGATAGTTGAGGATATTCTTAATGGCAGTCCAATGAGCACGTCCCGGATTGGACTGATATCTGCTGACAATTCCCACAGCATAGCATATGTCGGGTCGGGTACATAGCATGGCATACATCCGACTACCGACTGCTGATGCATAGGGAATGTGTCTCATATCCTCAACTTCTTGAGGTGTCTTAGTACTTTGTTCCTTCGACAAATGAACTCCGTGCCTAAACGATAATAATCCTTTCTTGGAGTCATGTATCTTATATCGAATCAACATTTTGTCGATGTACGATGTCTGAGACAATGCTAGTGTTTTGTTCTTGCGATTTCGAACAATTTGGATTCCAAGAACAAACTGAGTCTCTCCCAAGTCTTTCATTTGGAATTGTGTCGCTAGCCAATGCTTATTGTCAGTGAGAAATCCCACATCATTCCCAATGAGTAGGATATCGTCAACGTACAACACCAGGAAAGCTACTGTAGAGTTGACTATTCTTTTATAAACACAAGGTTCATCAACATTCTTTTTAAAGCCATAAGATTTGATCGCAGTATCAAACTTTATATTCCATAATCGAGATGCTTGCTTCAACCCATAAATAGATCTTTTAAGCTTGCAAACCCTTTGCTCGTTATCCTGTTCAATGAACCCCTCTAGTTGAGCCATATAGATACTCACTTCAAGGTTGTCGTTAAAAAAGATTGTCTTAACATCCATTTGCCAAATTTCATAATCATAAAATGTGGCAATGGACAAGAGTGTTCTAATCGATTTAAGTATAGCAGCAAAAGAGAAGGTTTCTTCATAGTCCACCCCCTCTCTTTGGGTATAACCCTTTGCTACAAGTCGAGCTTTAAAGATCTGTACCTTACCGGTTTGGTCTCGTTTCCTCTTATAGATCCATTTGCAACTAATAGATTTTACCTCATCTGGTTGATCTACAAGTTCCCAGACTGAATTGAAGTACATCAATTCCATTTCAAGATTCATGGCTTTGATCCACTGATCTTTATCTTCATCATTCATTGCCTGTTTATATGTCAATGGTTCCTCAACGCCACCATCAGGTATGATGACTTGTGTTTCTGCCAAAGCCAAGTAACAATCGGGTTGAGTTATAACCCTCCCACTAGGTCGAGGCATTCTCAACTCTTGAGAAGGATGTGATTGACCAGAAGTGCCAGCTCCATCAACAACTCTTGTTGAAGGACCAGCTTGATCAACACGTCTTGTTGTTTTATCAGCAGCTTCTTTAGAAATCTCACTTAATACTAGTTTGCTGAGAGGTTGATGATTTCTTATGTGGTCTTCCTCTAAGAATGTAGCATTTGTTGATACAAACACTCTATTTTCTTGAGGGTCATAAAACAAACCACCTTTCATCTCTTTGGGGTATCCTATGAATAAACATAATTTTGAACGATGTTCTAATTTCTTGGGGTTTTCCAATAACACATGTGTGTTAGGATCGATACCAGTTGTTAGGATCGCACAACAACGCACACGCTCGATCTAGATGAACACAAAGAGAAGGATAGAGAGAAGTTGCAAGGAGAACTCTGGCTAAAAGGATTTTTTATTGATGACTTCAGGCATGTACAACAAGAGAGTACAGAGAATAGAAAAGTACATTTTCAAAGCTCTACCGGACCAGATATATATATAGTATAGTTTACTATATATAGCTTTACCAGATTTAGCCATCTACTATATATAACTATTTACCATATATAGCTTTACCGGATATAGCTTTACCATATATAGCTTTACTATATATAGCTTACCAAATATAGCTTTACCGGATATAACCGTTGACCAAGCTATAAATAAGTATCAGGCTCCATAGCCTAACAATTCTCCCACTTGGAGACTGATCCAGTCAACCAAGAATTTCACTCTCAGACGACCATTAGCATCTTCACTGCACCATACCAATTGAGGTTTCGCACAACCTCAATATTCCAACATCAACACATTTTGTCAACATGTTTGCTGGATTCTTTGCACCCTCTATCTTCTCAAAACACATCACCATCTTCAACCAACCTCCGAGTGAAATGGTATCGCCTTCTGTATTTTAAATGATAGACTGGGTTCCTCACCAACAGCATGAGTCTCAGGAGTTTCTTGAGTATCTGCTACATCACTATGTGAATCTTTTAGCAACTCAACCTCAACTCCCACTTGTTTCACCTCTGATTTCTCAACAAGAGTCTCAGGAGTTTCTTGAGTATCCGCTACAACATCACTCTGTGAATCTTTGAGCAACTCAACATCAACTCCCACTTGCTCCACCTCTGGTTTCTCAGCAAGAGTCTCAGGAGTTTCATGAGTATCCGCTACAACATCACTCTGTGAATCTTTGAGCAACTCAACATCAACTCCCACTTGCTCCACCTCTGGTTTCTCAGCAAGAGTCTCAGGAGTTTCATGAGTATCCGCTACAACATCACTCTGTGAATCTTTGAGGAACTCAACATCAACTCCCACTTGCTCCACCTCTGGTTTCTCTGCAAGAGTCTCAGGAGTTTCATGAGTATCCGCTACAACATCACTCTGTGAATCTTTGAGCAACTCAACATCAACTCCCACTTGCTTCACTCTGTGAATCTATGTGCTTGCTCCGGTCGTGCAAAACTGGATTTTTGATCAGGGAGATCGTAGCTTTGTTGTCTACGTATAGCATTGGTGGATCGCTTTCTCTCCCGATGAGTTCTTCCATTAGTCGTGCAAGCCAGATCCCTTGAGTTGCTGCCATCGAAGCGGCGATGTATTCTGCTTCGCAGGAAGACAAAGCAACTACCTTCTGTTTTGTTGATTGCCAGCAGATCGCGCCGCCTGAGAGAAAGTAGATCATTCCGCTGGTGCTCTTACGATCATCAACGTCACCGGCCATGTCACTATCGCTGTAGCCGACCAGTTTGAGTTTCTCCTTTCCGCTCCCAGCGCAGTATCTTACGCCCCAGCCTCTGGTTCCGGCTACATAGCGCAGGATGCGCTTGACAGCCACTAGATGCTCCTCCCTAGGTGCTTCCATAAACCTGCTCACATATCCAACAGAATATGCAAGATCTGGACGAGAGTTTACCAGATAGCGCAGACTCCCGACAATGCTGCGGTAATTGGTGGAGTCGACTGTCGTCGTAGTGCCGGCCTTCCTTAGTTGAAGTCGGGCCTCCATTGGCGTCCTGGTAGGATTACTGTCCACAAGCCCAGTTGTGTCCAGCAGCTTCCTCGCGTATGCACTTTGGCAGATGGAGATGCCGGAAGAGTTCTGTTGCATTTCGATGCCTAGGTAGTAGCTGAGCACACCGAGATCGCTCATCTCGAAGTTTTTCGACATCTCCTTCTTGAACCTTCCGAGGACTCCCACGTCGCCTCCAGTGATTATGAGGTCCTCGACGTACACTCCCACGATCAGTCGCTTTTTGCCGTGGCCGTACGTGTACATGCCATGCTCAGAGGCACAACGTTTGAAATTCAGTGACAGTAGGGTACTGTCGAGCTTCGCGTTCCAGGCTCGTGGGGCTTGTCGAAGCCCGTAGAGTGCTTTGTGCAGGTGCAGTACCTTATTAGGGTTGTCGTTATCCAAGAAGCCAGGTGGTTGTCGAACATAGACGGTCTCCTTCAACTCTCCGTTAAGGAAAGCAGACTTTACGTCCATATGGTGAACCTCCCAAGAGTGATGTGCTGCAATTGCCAGCAAGAAACGAACGGATTCTAACCTTGCTACTGGCGCAAATACCTCTTCGAAGTCCACTCCTTGCTTCTGGACGTAGCCCTTCGCCACCAGACGAGCCTTGTGCTTCACAACTTCTCCTTTTTCGTTGCGCTTCAGTTTGAAGACCCACTTGAGCCCTATGGCTTGGTGTCCCGGTGGCATATCCTCCAGACTCCACGTCTGGTTCTCAGTGATGGATGTCATCTCTTCCTGCATTGCCTTCCGCCAGCACGGGTTCTTTTCTGCTTCGGCGAAGGTGTTTGGTTCATCTGCACTGACGGCATGTAGTTCGGCCACTTCCTCGAGCTCGCGCGCTGCTAGTCCAGGTGGTTCACCTCCTCCCACTAGGTCATCCATCCTCCGGTACCTAGCCTCCAGATCAGTATCGTGATCGGCATCCAGCGTCGAATCCGCAGTCCGTGGTGTTGCGAATTCCACTGGTTCAGGTGGTGCACCTGCTGGCGGCGGTGACGTCTCCTGATGCTGGGCTCCTCCTTCTTCAGGCTCGGTGACGAGGTACTCCACCGTGAATTGATTTGGATTACGGTTTGCCTCGATCACGTCATTCCACTGCCAGAAGGTGCTTTCGTCGAAGACGACGTCGCGAGACACGTGAGCTCGCCCCCCTACAGGATCATAGAGTCTGTACGCCTTGCTCCCGGGTTCGTAGCTGATGAAGACAACCTTCAGCCCCCTGGGATCGAGCTTGGCGTGATGGGGACGTGTTACCTTCATGTATGCGACGCAGCCGAACACGCGAAAATGATGTACTGTTGGTTTTTTATTGTACCAAGCCTCATATGGCGTCTTCCCGTCGAGGCTTCGGGTTGGTGACCGATTGAGGAGATAGACAGCTGTCATTACTGCCTCTCCCCAGAATCTCCCAGGCATCCCGGCCGTCACCAACAATGACCTCGCTGTCCCAACAATGGTCTGATTTCGGCGCTCTACCACTCCGTTCTGTTGGGGGGAGTAGGGCGCCGTTAGGTGCCGTTGTATGCCGATCTCGTTGCAGTACTTACTGAAACCTGCCGAGGTGAATTCTCCGCCTCGGTCAGTGCGCAGCACTCGCATCTTCTTCTCACATTCGGCCTCCGCTCGCACTTTAATGCGCTTAACCGCCTCTGCCGCCTCACTTTTCGCTTGCAGCAGGGTCAGCCACATGAAGCGGCTTTTGTCATCGACTAACAGGAGGAAGAGACTCTTACCACCTGGGGTCGCCGGCTTGATGGGCCCGCAAATATCGCCGTGTACAAGCTCCAATGGCTCATCGGCTCGGTAGGCTGTTCGAGACGGAAAGGGTGTGCGCCTCTGTTTGCCGATGAGGCACCCGTCGCACAGCTTGTTCACGCCTTTGATTTCTGGCAAGCCGTGCACCAACTCCTTCTTCTGTAGCTTTTCTAGGGCAGGAAAGTTTAAGTGTCCGTACCTTGCGTGCCACCTCCAAGATACCTCTTCGGTCTTGGCCGAGAGGCTAACGGGTTGATCTATCTCTAACTCCAGGACGTAAAGTCGGTTTGTGGTGCGCCTTGCTTGCGTGAGCAGCCGTCGTTGATTATCGCAGATTTTCAGTAGTCCGCGCTCGATGGAAATGAAGCAACCTGTCTCATCGAGTTGACCCAGGCTCACAAGGTTAGCCTTGAGCCTCGGGATGGAAGTAGACGTCGGTCAACTTGCGATGCTCGCCTCCCTTACTGACGAACAGGATGGTGCCGCGCCCTTCGATCTCGACGACGGAGCCGTCGCCGAATTTCACCGTCCCACGGATCCCCGAGTCGAGTTCGGAGAACGCAGATCTAGCCCCGGTCATATGGTTTGTTGCCCCTGTGTCAAGGATCCATTGCTGGTGCTCGTGTTGCTCGTCCCTTTCACCGATCTAAGCGAACACTCGCTCCTCCTCCAGTTGAATTGGCTCCCCAGCTGGTGCCATCTTTGCTATGCCCAACTGGAGCTCTTTCTTGGGTTCAAGATCGTCGTCTGGAGCTCTTTCTTGGGTTCAAGATCGTCGTCGGATTCGGAATCGAAATTGGGGACGCATGCAGTTACCATGAAGAGAGCTGGCTCGTCCTCCTCGGATTGAGCCACATGGGCCTTTTCGGCCTTCTCCTTATTCCTCAGCTTGCTCCAGCAATTCCTGCTCAGGTGTCCTCTCTTCCCACAGTTCGAGCATTGGATCGGCCTGCCATTGGTCGACTCCTTCTTTTGATTCCCATCTTTCCCGCGCGTGCGCCCGTGGGACATCCATGGCTTCTTACCGCCTTTGCGGCTGGAGGAGGACCCGTTGCTCTCGCCGGTGTTGTCGCGGAGCTTTAGGCGTGCAAGCCATTCCTCCTCCGTGAGGAGTAGACGGCCCTCCTTGTCAACAGCTGAAGTGATATTCTTCTTCCGCTGCTCGACGTTACGTAGTCTTCCGGTCACCTCTTCCACTGTTAGGTCGTTCACGTCAAGCAATGTCTGTCAACAGCTGAAGTGATATTCTTCTTCCGCTGCTCGACGTTACGTAGTCTTCCGGTCACCTCTTCCACTGTTAGGTCGTTCACGTCAAGCAATGTCTCGATTGAAATCGCGACTTGCTCGAGGTGATCGGGAACGACCTGTAACATCTTCTTCACGATTTCTGTCTCGCTGATGCCACCACCGAGGGTGGTGATGCTGTTGGCGAGCCCCGTGATCCGCATTGAAAAATCATCGACGGATTCACCGTCCTTAAAGAGAATCTCCGAGAGCTCCTTTCGCAGTTGCTCGATGTTGGATTCCCGCACTCGCTGTACACCGACCCGACGGGATTTGATTCCCTCCCAGGCCGATTGTGCGGTGCGCTTTGTGGAAAGAGAAGCCAACATCTCTGGGGGCACAGATCGTAATATGGCGGCGAACGCCAGCCGATCCTCCCGGTACTCGATTGTTTCTCCTTCCTCTGGCTCGACAGCGTGCCATAACCCTTGCGCCTGTAGGTTAACGCGCATCAACAAGGCCCACTCGTTGTAGTTAGACCTTGTCAACATCGGGTACTGAACGACGGCGGTCGTTGTCTCCCTGATCACTCGCTCAACAATGACAACTCGACGTCCGTCATCACGACGTCGGCCTCTTCGTGGTGGTGATGGAGATGCCGGCACTTGACGGCGGCGTGGAGGAGTGAGCGAGTTTGCTCGGGATGGACCCCACGATGTGCTCATTTTCGCCCTTTGCATTTTCTTCTACTCGAACCTGAGACCTGTGTGTTGTTAGGTCGACACTCTGACCACTTGAGCTATTCAACTTGATTGTTGATAGGTTGGCTCTTCTGTGATGGTATACTACCGATCGCTTCAACGAGGCTCTGATACCACTTGTTGGATTTCAATAATCGGCCAGGGAAAACACCGAGAGGATATTGTCGACAGGAGGTTGTTGGAAGAAAGATACAATGTGTAAAATAAGAGAGAGAGAAGGACTGAAAGTTTGACTGCTCTTCAAAATCCGGATGGGAAATCTTGTAAACAGATTTCCTATTTAAATACAACCTATCCTAAAAATGGGTGGAGAGTGGCCAACTGAATCTGTGCCACTTCCTAGAAAATTGACGTCTAAGAATTAGCTAATCCATTCGACGTGTTTGTCAAATGGTCAAAGGGAAATTAAATGTAAACGTGTGAATCTAAATAAAGAAAAAACAAAGGTTTTATCTAACACTAAGCAAATAATTGTAACTCTGACCGATGTTACAATTGTGGCAGAATGGGTCACTATGCGAGAGACTGTCGAGCCGAAGAAAAGGTGGAAGAAACCATCAATCTGCCCTTGGATGACGCAACAAGTGGAGGCATCCTCTTGATGGCCCAAAACGAAGAGCCGAACACAAAAGGAGGCGGCGGTGCGAAAGACGATGGCGATAGTCATGAGGTAGTGGAAGTTGTTAGAAATGAAGTGATATGCAGCGAATTTGGTGAAATCGCGGTATCGGAGATGATAAAATTGAAGAAGGATGAACAACCGAATAACAGAGAGCTTGAGCTGGAAGAGAGAGAGCTCCAATGGCGGGGAAGAGAATTTGAGGAAGAAAGAAGAAAGAGAATGGAATGGAGAGAAAGGATGGCAGAAATGCAGATTGAACATGAGAAACAGAATGATCAAATGCAAGCTGCAATCCCTCCAAATTCCCTTGAAAATCCTAAAACAATGACGAAGAAGAAGCTCATGCGACCAGCAAACGAGCCAATGAAACTGACAGATCATGAGGAGGAGAATAGAGATTCAGAGCAACAACTCAAAACTGTCGTGGATAGATTTGTGGAGAAGTCTCAGTTACATACGTTGAAATCGCTGAACGAGCATTTTTTGGAGACACAGGAGAAGAGAAAGGAGTCTAGAGCTCCAGTTCAGACTAAAGAGGGTTTGGAGCTCAACTTGAAGAAGAATGCCAACGAGAAGAAATAGAGTCAAATGGATGAAGTGGGAGATAGGATTTGTAGGTTAGTTGAGAGTGAGAGATTGAATAATAAGGAGATTGGGAGATTGAAAGATGAGAATAATGGGCTTGTGTTGAATGTTAAGGAAGAAAGGGAGAAATGGATGAAGGTTTATTGTGAGATGGATGGATTTAATGGATTGTTTGAGGAAATAGGAGATTTGAGAAAGAAAATGATTTCAATGGAGAAGAATGAGAGAAGGGCTCTCGTAGAGACAGAGGATTTGAAAATGAAATGCAAGAAGTAGTGAGCTAAAAAGATGGAGAGTGAGATTGTGAATCGAAATTTGTTGAAAGAGAAGAAATTTGTTAAGAGGTTATTGGATGAATCGGATAGGGTTATTAAAGATTTGGAGATAAAAGTCGATTCGAAAATGAAGGAGAAAGATATAGAGTTGCTGACTCAACAGAGAAACTCACTCGACGTGAATCTGAATCAAGTCCAACAGGAGACAATGAACTTACGACACACGATTGAGGCACTCACTCATGATAAAACCAAACTAGAGGAAACAAGAATGCTAGCTGTAAAGGTCGCTGTGGACTTACGAAGGGAATTGAGTAAACTGAACGAAGTCGTGATGTCTGAGTCAAGCGTGGCTGAGAATTGGAGAAATGAAGAGTTGGAGTCTCAGATGGGCTGTTCTCGAGAAGATCCAAATGAAGTCTCATCAGAGAAGGACAATCCCATTTTTTCGCTCGAGTAAAAGAAGAGAATATTAAAGAAACCACGACTCAGATCAAGAAAACGAAAACGGCGCAGTAGGAATCATTGAGTAGGAGCATTTACGTTTGTGGGGGAGTTTTGTTGAGAAATAAATTTAAATGTAGGAGAGAGAAAAAAAAAGTAATTATGATTTTTTTTGTTTTAAATTCGGTCAAAAGGAGAGAAATGTCTTCTGGGAGAGAGGAAAGTGATGGGGCAGTTATGCCTAAACTTAGCCTTAAGAAAATCTATCAAAAGGCTTTACCTATCATGGTAAAATGCATAGAGAAAAGAACCAATGAGAACAAGAAAGAACAAAAGAGAGCAGCACAGCAAACTTGTTTGAGTTAGGGTGTAATACAAAAAAACCTTTTGAGAACTTCTTTGTCTTCTTGTCTCTCCCCTTTCGACACCCCTTTTAAAGTTTCATGAGAGTTATCTAAACGAGTTAGATTCAGAGTGAGCATTTTTTCTCTCAAGTTGGTATCGGAGCAGCTTTATTTTTTTGCAAATTGGTATCAGAGCAATTTATTTTCTACATCTGTGACCGCCGTGTTGGAGTTTTCTGCCTCCTGCTGAGTGGTAGCATATATTCAACCCTGTTACAGAGCCGGCTTCGGGTTTGAGGTTGGTTGTTTACTAGTGGGTCTGTTAGTGCCACCTGTTGCTCTTTCTTGAGTGTAATGCGCGACAATGTGGCCTTCTTGGTGACAATTGAAACATACTCGATTCATAAACTAGTACTGTCCTAGGTGACGTTTCCCACAGTGTGTGCAACATTGTCTATTGCGTGGTGTGCTCTGTGGGCGAGCCTATGGTTGCCTACGCTCTTGGTTTGAATTCTTCTTAGCCTAGTGTCGTTGTACCTTTAAGAAGGTAGGTGACATCTGTCCTCTCTTTCTCTTCTGGTCAACTATCGTGTCTAGGTGAGTTTGTGTGTCTTTAGTTAGATACTCCCTATCGTCAAGCGTCTTGGCCAGTCAGAGTGTTGTTTGCATAATCGAGTGATGCGCTGACACCGTCCCGTGAATATCGGGCCTCAAGCCCATTATAAAACACACTACCATCTACTCTTATGTTGTTACTATTCTTGGGGCAGAATGAGACAGGAGGATGAACTATCGTTCATACTCCTGCACTGACCTGTTACTTGCTCTATGCTTAGAAATTCATGCTGCTTCCTGTATCGTACCACTAGTTTGAAGTATTTTCGGAGGAATGCTTCTCTAAACTAAATCCAGGTGATCTTGTTTTCATTGTAGCAATCGTCTGGGAGGTTGATTGCCATCATAGTTTAGCATCACTGCGTCATAGGTAAGTGGCACAACTCAGTCTCTATTCTTTCGGACACTTCATGTGTCAATTAACCTACTGTAGCACCCGAGTTTAAAAAAAGAAAAAAAATGTGTTCAAGGTCACAATAGGGCAAAATGACTATTTTGCCCTATTATTACTTGAGGGTTTGATTTGATTGGAGTCATCAAATGAAAAGAGAAAGAAGAGAGGGGAGAGAGAGGAGAAAGAAGAGAAAGAAGAAAAAGAAGAGAGGGGAGAGAAAGAGGAGAAAGAAGAGAAAGAAGATTAGAGTTTTGAGGTAGGAGGAGGAGATCAGATCAAAATCGACGCCGGAGATTCGTGTCCCCAATCTAAACGATCAACAATCCAAGACAAGGTGCTCTCACGAATCGCACCTTCTTATTTCGTCAAAAACGTCCAAGAACTTCAGGTTAGTCTGCGAGTGTCTAGATTGAGAAGTCATCAAGATTTTCGTGTGTTAGCGACGTTTTTGTGTTGATCCTTGGACTCTTACCCTCAACAGCGTGATCTGGTTAAGTTTCGGAGGGGGAAGAAGTGAAATCCGGTCAGCCAGGGAATATCGGAAAAGAAAAGGAGCGAAGCTTTTTATACATAGATTGAATAAGTTCATAAACAGAGGAAAACAGAAGGCATGAATAAAGGCTAATTCTTAGGAATAGGGTTTGGAATGAAGCTTCTACTAATGAATCTACTCTTCTCTAACCCGGGGTTGAACTATCTCTTTTCTTTTCAAAGACTGTAAACGAACCTTCTCATCATTTTTCACATGCCCCCGGAAATTTCGAGTGGGTGCAAATTCTCTCAATTTATGACCTACCATGCGATCCGTTATATTAATAGGCAAATGGTCACTTCCATTATGAATAGAAATAGTATGCCCAATCATTGTGGGTAAACGAAGGATTCCTGCTCAATCACTACTGAACGATTGACTATCCGAGTTTACAGTGAGGGGAGAGATGAATGAGAGAGAGAGAGTTTTCGGGTGCGGGCCGCGAGAGCGGTACCAAATCGAGGCAAACTCTGAATACTAGATATGATCTCAAAATAACAGGGGTCGATAAGGACGAGGCACCGAAGATGTTCGAGACTCAACCTCCATCCGTCATTAGTAATCTCAATCTGCTTTTCCTATTCACTAGTACACTGCGCGCTAAAACAAAAGGGAAGCCCCTTTCTTCTTATTAGGTTGATTGTAACCACCGGAACCAGATTGAACTCTTTAACTCGATAAAGCCGCTAATGAATTTACTGTCCCTTCTTTCACTCCGTCATGCTGAGTTATATCCCTTCCCTTGCCCCCATCGAGAAATAGAACTGACTAATCCTAAGGCAAAGGGGCGAGAAACTCAACGCCACTATTCTTGAACAACTTGGAATTGGGCCTTCCTTCTTTTCGCACTATTACGGATACGAAAATGAAAATAATGGGCAAAATTGGATTCAATTGTCAACTGCTCCTATCGTAAATAGGATTGACTACGGATTCGAGGTGAGGTCAAGGGCATTGATAGGGAAATGTACACACTTGTAGTCGTTTCAGATGCGATCAAAAAGCCTTTTTTTTTCAAGAACGAGTGTTAGCCAGGTAGTTTACCAACGTAGCTTCGGTAATTCAATTCTCACTTTCAATAGGTACTCAAGATAGAAGCAAGAATCAAATCGGAAAGGGAGTATGAACTCTTTATGTAGGAGTAGTTAAGAAAAAAGCTGTGATTGGTGATGGTCAAGGAGTGAAGGCGGCCAAGATTGGAGTTCGAATCGGAGTTTCAAGAAAACGTGATTTTCGGTAAGAACTCGTGTTCTCTCCGAATACGAACTTGAATATTAAGATTTGTGATTATCATAAAAATATAAGAAAATTATTTCGAAGGAATAGAATATGAGATCTACAAGGTTCGTGAAGAAAATTTCTTGAATCGGATTACGGATCGGAAGATAAAAAAATCGGAAGAAAATATATCGAAAACACGAAAGAGACTAACATTTGGAAAAATTGAAACATGCTAGAGAGAGGGAAGAGACACTGCCACGTGTCGGCTAGTGTACAGAGGAGCGCGGTGGAACCGGCGATCGTCACGTGGTGATCATCGACTGGTGAGACGCGTCCTCACCCGACAACGGACACGCGTCAGGCACGCGGATCTGGGCCAACCCAACCCTGAACTGCACGCAACCTGGTACCAGCGAACCGCTTCGCCTGTGAACCACCACGACCCAGCGCCTCTGACCCGCAACTACTCGGGAAGCCGCGCATGGACACGCGCATGTAGGAGTTGCGTATAGAAACCCTCCACAGTGCTTGTGACGCGCGTGAGTCACTGTTCTTGTTTCCGTTCGTTCCCCGTTTGCTTGTTTTTTCGTTCCAATTTTGATACAGACCTTATTATTATGTGAATTAGGACATGTCAAGGAAATTCCAAAATTTTTGGAATCCTTTCCATCCAGAAAAGTCGAGCTTGGGAAGGCACGCGTCAACCAAGTAAGTAGCTATTTGGATTCCCACGAGTAGTACTTGTAGGAACTGCTAGGAAAAAGCATGCATGCTACTACCCATAAACTTAGCTAGTCGGACCTAGTATATTAGTATGGAAACCGCGAAAATGAAATGATTAAGGAAAGCTAGATATGAAATGTTTATTAAATCTGTTTTTATTGAGATTCTGATAAGCATGAGGAGGATGGGAAACTTGTGAAATCTGCGCTCCGGGTGAAGATGGACGTTAACTTCCCGTTGAGCATATTTGTTAATATTACATGAACTATTGCGTGTGAACTTCTATGCATGATATTTACTCGTGTTATCTTTCTTGTTGAATAGGAAGAAATTATGAGCTTAGATTAGGGTGCTTGGGACTAAGTAGGCTAGACGAGACCCTAGATTGGGAGACCTCTAGAATACCGTGCATTTAGACCCACGAAATGATTACCAGCGGATCTAGAGCCCAGAATTCCAAACCCGATAGGTTTGTGAGACCTTGCACGAGAATCCTAGAGATGCATGAATCCAAGTCTAAGCCACCAAGTTCCACCCTAGGAAGAATAGTAGGACACCACGGTAACTGTAGGTAGCCCCGCTAGATTTGAGCAGTGTGGATCGTGTTATCAGAACCTCCACTTCCCTCTCTACTCCGAGACCGTACCGTTGTGATAGAGCTCCGGTACGGAGATCGTTGCACTTGCCAGATCCGGACAGGGAAGTGTGACAGGTGCCCAAACCTAGTGGTGATAGCTAAGGGGCCTTCTGAACAGGACTCCTGGGCCGTAGAAACCCGTCCCTGAGCGGGGGACGTGAAACCACGAGGACGACTTAGTAGTTGACCGGCACACAAGGATCGCAACCCCCGATTTTTAGTGGATGTATGGTCCCATGTGTGGGTTGTCAGTTAACCTCCATGGTTGATATTCAGAGAGAGTTACGTATTTAGATCCAACCATACGATCCCCTCAGATTTACTTATGAGGTCGCGCCTCATCTCTGGACATTGATCATTCCACTGCATGAGTTGGGCAAACCCCTTAAGATACTGAAAAGAGAGTTGCAGCTTAGATCGCTCTCCTTAGAAACCCGAGAAAGATCGTGGATATCTACCAAGATAAGGATGCGAAAAGAGCCTACAAGTAGGCTGCTTACTGTGTATTTTTATACTCATTCCTTTCTACTCTTTTTTTTCAGGTGAGTGATGTCATGGTTTGAGGCCGGAATGCATGCTAAATCTTAATTCCATGGAGTGTCCCGAGGCATCTAGGAGTTTGTGCATATTCTTGTTTAGATCTGTCATGCATTGTTTTGTAAACCATTTACATACTTTTCATAGAACTCATATGCTACTTGAACACCTTGTTTTGGATTTTAAACTTTCTANTTTTTTTTTTTTTTTTTTTTTTTTTTTTTTTTTTTTTTTTTTTTTTTTTTTTGTAATTTGGTCTTGTCCATTTAGTTTTACATGATTTCATTGCATAGTCGGTTGGTCCAGCCCTTGATTTTGAGATTCAAATTTTGGGCTGTGACACCTTCCACTTGATCCTTGGACTTTCCATCAAATACTTCGGGGTCCCAACATTTGAAAGCTTTAAAATACTTGTTTTTTTCTGTCGTGTTGGCGTTCCCCCGGTTGTGTTGGGTCGTTTGTCTGGCATTTTGCACTAAGGTCAGGATTAGTTGTGCCACTTCCCCAACTGTCTGCGTCAAGGATTGCATCACTCCCATCATCGAGGCCATATTAGGTACTCCCAGAGCATCAAGGCTTGCTCTCGGTGTGGGAACTCCTACTGCCAAGCTTGGGTTTGCATTTACTGATTGCTCTTGAGGTGGGGCTTCTAAAGATGGGTCCTCCTACACCCTTGCAGGCCAACTTCGAGCACGTGCCCCCCCCCCCCCCCCCCCCCCC
>NW_019268583.1:769467-772001 GCF_002738365.1 Cucurbita moschata | reverse complement strand
CCCCCCCCCCCAAATTTCTTTCCTATCGAGTCATAATTTTCCTTGTTTCGTTCCTAATCAACAATTAATCACTCCATAAAATTCCATTTTACAGCTAGGTTTCATGCAACACGCATTATACAATATCTTTGACTTACATACATATAGTCAATCAAAATATCAATATTCAACAATATATATTCATACCATCTATGGTCAAGCATACCTGGAAGTGACGTACTTTTCAGTCATGGGCAACTCTATAGCTTACGATGCATGCAGTATACAGAATCCCAAAACTTGGCTCTAATACCAACTGTAACGACCCAACTTATCTTAATCATAACGATCAGAGCCGTTACAAAGAAAAAATGGTTTTAAGAGGTTTTTGAAACAAATGAAAAATATGCAAAAGAGGTAATTTATTAAAATCAGGTGCAGAGTGACACAATCGCGCTTTCGAAGGCAGCGGACTAGCGATTGTGCGGCACTCACTTTCCAGCGACAAGTGAGCTTAAGCCAATTTGTTCTTGCGTCGCCTACGGCCAAGCGCCGTACGATCGAGCCTCTAGCCTCGATTTTAAAAGAAGGTTTTAGAAAACGAGGAGAGAGAGAGATTTTAGAAAGAGAGATTTTGAAAAGAGACGTTATATAAGCAAGCAAGAGAAAGATAACAACGGCTTAGCATATATAACCTTGGGTAGGGAGAAGTTGACAACTAGTCATATTCCCCTATAGTACATTCTGAGCCATTTTAAGTCTGGCAGGCCTAGACATGATATTTTTGAGGCGTCATACGGCCTAGAATTACAAAAGGAAAAACACTAGAATGAAAGACAGGACAAGGGTTTGGCTTGTCATGGGCATGCGGCCATGGGCAACATGCCCTGGACGAGCATGACCGTGACACAGAGTACCTCTTTTAAAAAGGTTAATAGACATGCAACCTAAAAAATTATTCAATTAACATAAAAACTTAAAATGAAAAGTTAATTCGGTGTAACTCCCAAGTCCCCATAAACTAGGTATCCCCAAACACAGTTTAAATCAATGAACAACTAAGTGCAGAAACGTCTATTAAAGAAAAATAAATTTCAATAAACACATAAAATTCTTAAGTCGCCCCGTGACTGATTTCTCCACCTTGCTCGTCACCTCTGTGCCACAACCTCGCCTGAAAACCATTTTTAAAATAGGGTGAGTATAAAATACTTAGTAAGGAAGTCCCCTATTGGGTCAAATACATAAATCATCACATGACATCACATGATGATCAAACAAAATCGAGGGACCTTAGTGGTTAATTATCCGAAACACACAGCGTATAATTTTTACCAAATGAAAATCAACATCCACCTTTACTCCTTAAAATGATTATCAATGGCTGGTTACCCGAAGGACACAGTGTGTAACCCTAACCTTGATAACTGTTTTCTGCAATCACCCCGAAGGATGACTATTAGTGTCTAGTTACCCAAAACACACAGCATGTAACCATTAACAGAAGAAAAATCGACATCTCTCCTTACTCCTTAAAATGAATACTCCTCCAAATGGTGGTTCTAGCGACGACGGTGGTGCTCACTTGCAGCGACGAAGTGGGTTTGATGGGCGATGATTGTTCGATGCGCGGCGACGACTGTAGTGGTCGTCCAACATACGAAGGGGCATGGGGCAATGTGAGCGATGGACTGCGACGGCGAGGGCTTAAAGAAGAAGAAGGAGATGATAAAGAGAATAGGAAAGGGGGCGGCTTAGGGTTTGTGAGTGGCTAGCTTGTCTCGGGCTTTGTGCAAAATGAGGTTGGCAGCTCGTTATGGATTTGGCTATATGTAGCTAAACTATAGGGTTTATTTATTTATTTATTTTGTATTGGGTCTTAGGCCCCTTGGGTCTTACCGCATGAGCTATAGTGCTGTGAATACTAAAAAGGAAGAAACACTCTTGCCTATAATGTTTGTAGTAAGTTAATTTCCAGACTTAATCCCAGAGGATCTACCAGGAATTCTCCCTTCTTGAGATGTATACTTTGGAATAGAGCTTGAATTATGTACCAGTCCTATCTCCCTTCTCGAGATGTAGACTACAAAAATTATTGGATAAAGGATTCATCCTCCCCAGCGTATCTTCATGGGGTGCACCAATGTTGTTCATAAAGAAAAAGGATGGTTTAATACGCTTTTGCATTGGCTATAAGGAGTTAGTGAAGAATAAGTATTCCTTTCCACCTATAAAAGACTTATTTGATCAGCTTAGGGAAGCAACAGTGTCCTATAAGATAGACCTAGGATTAGGTTACCACCAAATCAAGATAAAAAGGGAAGATGTACCGAAGATAGACTTCATAACAAGGTATGACCACTATAAGTTCGTGGTTTAATCACTCACGAATGTATAAAGTAAAATGGTGTGAAATTCACAAGAATAAGAGCATGTATACAGTATCACAAGTAGAAAGTAATAAGTAAGTTATTGATTCCATCAAGATTTTTTTTTTTTTTTTTTTTTTTTTTTTTTTTTTTTTTTTTTTTTTTTTTTTTTTTTTTTTTTTTTTT
>NW_019268583.1:715004-768845 GCF_002738365.1 Cucurbita moschata | reverse complement strand
TTTTTTTTTTTTTTTTTTTTTTTTTTTTTTTTTTTTTTTTGTTAATTATGTGGCTGAAAATTAAGTGAGTTTTTTTTGTATCATTCAAATGGTTGTTGGCGAGTTTAAACTATTTAATTTATGTAGAGTGTTAACTATCTTACCAAAACAAAGAGTAAAGAGAAAATCAACAATAATAAGGAAGGTTCGGCTAGTAGAGACTAAATAGAAGTTTTTGAACTTTGTGGTGAATTTTAAGCTTTTAAGAGATTGCCAAGCCTACTTTTGAGGGTCATACATGGTGAATACTTACATAATCGGTTTGTAATTTTTATTGGCAAGGCTCTAAAAGAACAATTATTTCTGACCCTTCTTCAATTAAACATTATCTCCTTGCTCCCTCTTATCTTTCGAATAAGAGAACAACAATGTATGTAAAGTGGTCAACTAAATAAACATGTAAATCATTAATAATAACTCTTTAAAAAATAAAGTCTCATTACCAACATGCTTAAACTACATAAAACTCTCCGACCTCACTTACAAGGTTTAATTCTCGATACAAACTAATATAAACATAGGAATCAACATCTTAATCATCTAAAATTGATAGAATAAGAACATAGAGTAAAGGATTAGAGAGTTATCAAATTTTGTTGTTGTCTTTCAATGGAAGTTCTCCTCCTTGATCTATCATTTTTGGTCTTCTTTTCCTTATGTTATTAACATCCGCTGAATTAGGGTTCTTCTTCCTCTTGCCCTCTAATTTTACAGCAACAGAAGCCTCTACTGTGTCTTTTCCATTTTCTGCCTTCGCTGGCTTCTTCTTCTTTTTTATTTAACCTTTCCCTTTTAATTGTTTGTTTCTTCCCATTTAGGGTTGATGAAGGATAAGTCGTCCACCTAGGACTTTCCTAATTGGTAGTTAATGACCCATAATACTTGTTGATTTGGATTATAATTTCCATGTCATCCCAAAAAATTCACTTTCTGAATTGCTTCAGCATCACGGTCAGCAATCTGTACAAACAGGTTCATCGTCAACAAGATTGTTTCTAGATATACTTCAACATCATGGTTTGACATAAATGTTCCAAAAATTTACCAAATAACTACATTAAGGGTACAATTAGGCTTGATTTATGCAAATTGATCTTCTTTTCATGTTAAATCACAATGGACTATTTCATGCATACTAATTAGACTAAATGAAACAATTAATGAGAAAATGGTGAGTATGAGTCAAAATTTATTACAAAAAGACTTGGTATAACTCTACTTTTGGAGTATTAGCATGTTTATATCATTTGGACTTGCTAATGCCCATGCAGTGTTCATGGAGTTGAGGAATTAAGTATTCAAGAAAATTTTGGATACTTTTGTGTTCATAGACGACATTCTAGTATACTCTAAGATGGGCCAAAAACATTAGTTGCATCTTCAAAAAGCCTGACAATTAGGATAGAGAACAAGTTGTACGCCAAATTCTCCAAATATGAATTTTGGTTACGTGAGTTCTCATTTTTGTGACATGATGTGTCAGTGGTGTCTCAATAGACCTTGCCAAGGTGTAAGCAGCCATAAAGAGGCTCGCCTCACCATAGTCACTGAGTTACATAGTTTCTTGGGCTTGACAAGCTACTAACAACGCTTCATACAAAATTTTGTCAAGATAGCCTCACTTCTTACGCAACTAACCTGGAAGGGTGAGCCATTTGTATGGACTGAGGATTGTGAGACAAGTTTTCAGGATCTGAAAGATAGGCTAGTGACTGCACCCGAACTCACGATGTCGGACGACACAGGAAATGATGTAATAAGTGTTAAAATATCATCACTAGCCAATAGGGTTAAACCCAACCATTGTATGAGTGACTATATTTATGTTAAGAAAATGATTTAGGATTTTATGAATAAGTTTAGGAAAATGATTTAGAGATTTTAGGAATAAATTTAGGTAAATGATTTAGATACGGATAAGAATCACGGTGTTCTAATTACACGATCCAACGCCAAGAGATTCAAAAATGTCAAGGTCTATTTTCTTAGCTACTCAAACACATCAACATTTGTTGAAAAGTATTACTTTTAATTTCATAAATTATGTAAGAGTCAAATAGTCAATTTGACTTCGTCTTTTGTGGAGATTAAAGGGGATCGGAAATAAATTCCAACCTCAAACGTCTTTTGTCGGGAGACTATAAATACCCACAATATGTTATATAAAAAAGGAGATGCGTTGATGAATGTAATTTAGATCTCAAATTGAGACATTTCCCTTAGAAATTCAAGCATCGATTTTGTCATTTCTAAGTTTCAAGCAATTCTTGGGTAAAATTGCATCCGAGCCATTCAATCAAGCCTTGATCAAGTTCGATTGTGGAGTTACTCAATTTAGAACAAGATTTTCAAATCTTGCTTCTAGATCTTCAATCATAAGAGGTAATCTAATTCTAGCCTTATCTTTTGGCTGATCTGAATTTTGTATAATGAGGTGTTAATTACTTTGATTTAAGGGTTCTTGCTTCAACAAAAGCTTGGATCGTTGGGCTGAGGATTAGGGTTGCCTTATCAGATATTTAGGAAAAACATTGAGAAATTTTAAGAATTGATTACTTATCATCTAGTATAAATACCCCTCCACCCTACTTAGTTTATCATCCCAAGAAATCCCAAGGAATACAAAGTAGTAGTTTCTACGGAGTGTTTTGTAAATCTCTTCTCAATTGGTCTTAACAAAGTGTGCAAGTGTTTCCCACAGAGAGTTGTGTTCAACAATCTGGCATCAGAGCGAGGTTAGTGTAGGTTATCTGATCTCTTGGAATTCTTAGTATGCTCTGTGGTTGCAGCTCTGTCTGATCTTCCACATTAGAAACGATTTCTTGAGATTAGTAGTGAATGAGTTTCTTTTCTGTCGTGAGTAGTTTGTTACTCTGCAAGTCTTGTGTCGAAAGAACTTGTTTGGTATTACTAAGGTATAGCCAACACGATGGGTGATTTCCAAATTTTTGCCTTAAAGACCACAATCGGAGAAGAGATGTTAGAGCATATTTGGGATGACAAGACATCGGAAGAAGCATGGGACACGTTCATGATGTTGTTCTCAAAGCAGAACGATACGAGGCTACAAATTCTAAAGAATGAGTTGTTGTCAATTTCACAACGTGACATGACGATTTCTCAGTATTTCCACAAGGTCAAGTCGATCTGTCGGAAGATTACTGAACTAGACCCGAAGTCCGCCATTGTAGAATCTCGAATGAAGAGGATTATAATCCACGGATTGCGACCAGAATATAGAAGCTTTATTATTGCTATACAAGGATGGCCCACTTAACCATCACTTTAGAGTTCGAAAATTTATTAGCCAGCCAAGAAGCCATGGCTAAATAAATAGGAGGCATCACATTGAAGGGTGAAGAAGTGCTCTACACAAGTGAAAGTCGGAGCAATAATAGGTCGTCTACCAAATGTGGATACAATGGTGACAAAAGAAGAAGTCACCAAGGAACTGTACAACCAAGGAGAGATCAGAAGAACGATAACAATAACTCTCAAAGGAAGAGATTTGAATGTATCTGCTACAATTGTGGGAAAAAGGGCCACATGTCTAGGGATTGTTGGTCTAAGAAAAATTCTGTTGAAAGCAATGTGGCAACATCCAAAAAGGAAATGGAGGAGGAATCAGATGCAGATGTTTTGTATTCCATAGAAAGAGATGAGCTAGCACTCATGACGATGATAGGAGACCATATCGATTATGAGAATGATTGAATCATTGATTCAGGATACTCAAACCACATGATTGACGATCAAAGTGGTGCAATGAAAGAGGGATGGTCCTCAGAGAAGGAAGTATTACGAGGCCTTGAGCAAATTGAACGAATTCTTCTAATGGGAGAGCAAATTGTAGAGATTCTTCCATAGAAGACGGTGGAGAAAACTGTACACATTTGCTTAAGTGCTGATGTGCTTGAAGATTCAAGTGACACTAGTGTTGGTGAGCAAGAAGTGACTCAACCAAGCAAACCTAGTGAAAAACAAAGGTCACATCAACAACTCAGACGGTCAGAAATAATCCTAAACCCAAATCCAGAGTATGCCAACGCAGTAGAAGACGAAGTTAATGAGCTGGAGACATATGAAGAAGTATCACGAAACTTAGCTGGGGAGAAAGCGATTGAGGAAGAAATTATAGCCCAGGAGCAAAATCAAACTTGGAAACTAATACCAAGACCAGAAGATGTCAAATCCATCTCTTGCAAGGGGGCTTATGAAATAATGTGTCTCAGATGGATCAATTGAAAGATACAAGGCTCAATATGTAGCTCGAGGGTTCTCTCAAGAATATGGACTAGACTATGATGAAAGGTTTTGTCGAGTGGCGAAGATAACTATCATACATGTTCCTCGAGTACTTGTGGTAAATAAATAGTGGAAATTATGGCAAAGGGATATCAATAATATTTTCTTGCATGGAGTGTTGGACCAAGAGATCTACATGAACCAACCAAATGGATTCGAAAATGAAGTTGGAGTCATTAGTCAGTGTATGTGAAACCTAAGGAAGCCTCATTTGGATACGGCCCGACGGATCATGAGATATGTCAAACGATATCATGATACTTGAAGGTCAAGCACCGGGTATGTGTTCAAACTCAGTTCGAGAACAATTTCTTGGTGTAATAAAGACAACCAACTGTATCTTTGTCAACTAGAGAAGCAGAATACAGAGCAGCGGCAAGAGCAGCTCAGAAATGTACATGGCTGAAGCTTCTGATGAAAGATTGGCACCAGAAAGTTGACTATTCGATACCACTTCAATGCTACAACCAATCTGTGATTCGTCTAGTATAAAATTCAATGTTTCATGGCATAACAAAGCATGTGGAGGTGCACTGCCATTTTATTAGAGACAAAGTCTTGAAGGAAGAATACGGATGACCAAGTGGTAGATTTGTCTACAAAAGAGCTGAATACTTGCACACATGAGAGCTTTCGCTTGGTGCAGCGAATGAGGACTAGTGCTGAGGGGGAGTGTTAAAATATCATCACTAGCTCAATAGGGTTAAGCCCAACCATTGTATGAGTGACTATATTTATGTTAAGAAAATTATTTAGGATTTTAGGAATAAATTTAGGAAAATGATTTAGAGCTTTTACGAATAAATTTAGCTAAAAAAACATAGAGAAATTTTAGGAATTGGTTACTTATCATCTACCCCTCCACCCTACTTAGTTTATCATCCCAAGAAATCCCAAGCAATACAAAGTAGTAGTTTTTTTTTGTAAATCTCTTCTCAATTGGTCTTAACAAAGTGTACGAGTGTTTCCGATAAAGAGTTGTGTTCAACAATGAGTTAGCGGCAAGACTAGTTGTTGATTTTTTCAAGTCATCGGATGGTGGATTGCTGTGCCAAGGACATTTGTGAATGGCGGTGGAAGAACTGAAAGATGTGATCCTAGGTGAGACACATAATTCCCCGTTCTCCATGCACCTTGGTGGTACCAAGATGTATCAAGATCTAAAGCAACATTTTTTGTGGCGAAACATGAACAAGGATATTGTAGAATATAAGTAAATGTTCGGTCCGCCAGCAAGTCAAAGCACCTAAACAGAGAATGGCGGGATTGTTGCAACCCCTTAATGTGCCAGAATGGAAATGAGAGAATATAGCGATGAATTAAATAGTAGAATTTCCAAGGACGTTGAAAGGTTACACAATTATATGGGTAATTGTTGACAGATTGACAAAGTTAGCGCATTTTCTCCTAAGTAAAGCCACCTATATAGTGGACAATTGGACATAACTACATATGAAAAAAATTGTTAGATAGCATGGAGTTCTCCTATGAATTGTCTAGATTGAGACTCATGTTTTACATCTGCATTTTGGCGTGGTCTTCAGAAGGCGTAAGGTACTCGCCTCGATTTTAGTACGACTTTTCATCCATAAAAGGACAATCAAATGAAACGTTTAAACAAGATCCTAGTAGATATGTTATGTGCCTCGATTGGTAGGTCTTGAGTTAGTCCAAGTTATCAAAGAGGCGGTGCAAAAGATTAGGGCGAGAACGTCCACTACTCAGAGTAGACAGAAGAATTATACGGATGTAAGGCATAGGAATATAGAATTTGAGGTGGGCTGATGTCTTTAGACTGAGGAAATCGACGTTGGTGAGAGGAAATGACGGAGGAAAAACAGCCGAAGAAAATTTGTTGGAAGGAGAATGAAAACAGAAAGCATAAGAAAATAACGAAGGAAAGCTTGGGATTTGACTTTGCTGAAAAACACGGTACAAATGTTTCCCGTTCAATTAGACTATCTAAAACAAACTAAATAATAAAAATGGCCGAAGCAGCCAACAAATCTTTCACGATTGCCAAAATGGCCAGCTAAAAATAAGTTATTTCATTCTACATGTGTGTAGATTCAACTAACTAATTTTAAGGAAAACGTGAAAAAAAAAAACTAAATAAAGAAAACAACGGCTTTTATCTAACATGAGCGACATGGTATTCTTGAAGGTGGCTCCGATGAAAAGAATTCTAAAGTTTGGTCGTAAAGGCAAGTTGAGCCAACCAACGCTTCATCAGACCCTTCGAGATCTTAGATCGGATTGGACCCCTAGCGTACAAATTAACCCTACCATTGTCCCTCTCAGCGACGCATAACATATTTCATGTGTCTGTAATTTGTAAGTATGAGACTAATCTGACACACATGATAGACTATGCACCCCTGGATGTAGTAGAAGACTTTAAGTTACGAAGAAAGATCGGTGAGGATCTTGACACGTTAGGTAAAAACTCTTAAGGAAATCACTCTTGTCAAAGTGACGTTGGGAAATCAGCAAGTAGAGGAAGTAACATGGGAATGAGAGGAGGAAATGAGGGAGAAATTTTAAATAAATCTCACTAATTTATGAAATAAATCTCACATACACTAAAGATAGAACGCTCTGATACCAATTTGTGAAAATATTACTCGCGTATTTGTGAAGGAGATGTCGAGGGTGGAGAGACAAAGAGACATCCAAAAAAAGCTTTTTCTATTACTCTATACTTTTCTTTGCTCTTTTTGCTCTCTGACTTTACAATACAAATACTAGGTATTTATAAGTTTTTCTAACTCGACATGAGAGAGCTACCCATAAACTGTAGGCTTTTGGCCTTTTCTTTGATCTTTGATGGCTGACTTTTCAAACTAAACTCTCCTAATAAATTAACTAAAATTAACATTTAGCATTTTAAGTTTGTTCGACAAAATTCCCCCATAAACTTAAATGCTCCTACCATCTTTCATGTCAATCATCTTCTTGTATCTATCAAAAAGTACTTTCGGTAGCGGTTTTGTAAAGATGTCTGCAACTTGATCCTGACTTGCCACATGTAGCAATTTCATGCTTCCTTCCTTCACATGATCTCAGATAAAATGAAAACGAACGTCAATGTGTTTGCTTCCTTCATGGTTCACCGGGTTCTTTGCCAACTCAATTGCTGATTTGTTGTCAACTTGAATCACGGTTGCACCTCGTTGCTTTAGCTTCATCTTGCTCAACAAATTTCTAAGCCATATCGGGTGACACACACACCAAGATGCTGCCACATACTCAGCTTCACACGTTGAGAGTGTCACAATCGGTTGTTTCTTTGAAAGCCAAGTAAATGCTGTGTTGCCCATGAAGAATACATAACCCGATGTACTTTTCCGATCGTCTATGTCTCCGCACCAATCACTGTCAGAGTAATCAACTAACTTGTAATCTTCTGTTTTTTAGTAGAATAACCCAAGTGACATTGTTCCTTGGATGTACCGTAGGACTCACTTCAACACTCTCCAATGTGAATAAATCGGCTCCTCCATGAACCGGCTTATTATGCCGACACTTAATGAAAGATCCGGTCTTGTACATGTAAGATAGCAAAGGCTTCCTACCAGGCTTCAGTACCTATTTGCATCTACTCGTTCTCCTTCATCATACTTTGAGAGTTTTGCACCTGGTTCCATTGGTATTGATACCGGACTGCAATTTTCCATCTTGTACTTCTTCAAAATCTCCTTTGCATATGTCTCTTGTGATATAAAAATACCCGTATCTCCTTGTTTAACCTCCAAACTAAGGAAAAACTTCAACAAGCCCAAGTTTGTCCTCTCAAACTCTCGTGTCATTGTGCTTTTTTAAACTCTTCTATCATTTCATCATTGTTGCTTGAAAAGATTTGGTCATTGACATAAAGAGCAACAAGTATCACATTACCTCCACTCTTCTTTGTGTAAAGTGCATGCTCGTGGGGGCATTGCTTGTACCCGTTCTCCTTGAAATATGTATCGATACGAGTATTCCATGCTCTCGGTGCTTGTTTCAACCAGTAAAGCGCCTTCTTCAATTTTAGTACCTTCTTCTCTTCTCCGATTTTCATGTACCCGGGTGGTTGTTCGAAGTAGACTTCTTCTTCAAGCACACCATTCAAGAAAGCCAACTTGACATCCATTTGAAAGATCGACCATTTGAATTGAGCTGCTTGGGAAATGAGCATTCGGATTGTCTCCATTCTTGCAACGGGAGCAAACACTTCGTCATAGTCGATTCCCGCCTTTTGCTTGTATCTCTTTGCAACAAGTCGCGCCTTGTACCGCTCTATCTTGCCTTAAGCATTCATCTTTATCTTGAATACCCACTTCACACCTATGGGCTGACTTCCTTTCAGTAATTCTGTCAACTCCCATGTATTGTTGCGATGAGAATCGCTTTAATCTCCTCATCCATGGCAGTTTACCACTTCTTGTCTCGCACCACCTCTTCAAAGTTGATATTTTCAGCATCTGCCAGAAGACATACAAGGTGTACCTCATTTGTTGAATCATATAAGTCTTGCAAACTTCGCATTTAGGGTTGTCGTGGTTCTTCTTCATCACCGAAAATTTCTGAGTCTGTTGGTGCACTTGTTGGTGCAACGACTAATGATTCTCCAACTTCGATATTAACTTTCGTTAAATTGTTCGTCCCATTCACTTGCTTCATTAACTCGCACATCACGACTCACTATCACCATCTTGCTTGTTGGGTCAAGTAGCTTGTATCCTTTTGTCTTCTCATCATATCCAATAAAACTATACCTTTTGCTTTTGTCTTCGAACTTCGTTCTTCGTTGATCCGGTACGTGAGCATAAGCCACACTACCGAATACTTTGAGATGAAAGATTGTAGGCTTTTATCCGCTCCAAGCCTCTTGTAGTGTTTGATCATCTAGCTTCGCATGTGGACATCGATTTTGTATGTAGATGGCGCATTGCATGGCTTCTGCCCAAAATTTCTTTTGCATAATTTTGCTTTTGAGCATTGATCGAACCATGTCGAGAATGGTCCAGTTCTTTCTCTCAGCCACACCAGTTTGTTGAGGGGTGTATGGTGCGGTTAGAAATCGACTTATGCCTTACTCCTCGCAATACTCCATGAAAGTCGTCGAAATATAGTCACCACCTCTATCGGATCGTATAGCTTTGATGTGTCTACTAGTTGCCTTCTCAAACATCACTTTGAACTTTTTGAACACCTTGAATGCCTCGGATTTTTCTTTCAGAAAGTAAGCCCAAGTTTTTTGTGAGTAATCATCGATAAAGGAAATGAAATACCTCTTTCCGCAGAAAGACTCGGGGGGTAATTGGTCCACATATATCTGTATGAATCAACTCGAGAGGTTGTTTAGCCCAAAATTAAGCCTTCTTTTGAATTGAGGTTCTCGCATGCTTGTTGAGCACACATTCTAATTTTCCTTCAAAGTCCATGTTGGGTAGCCCATGCACCATATTCTTCTTCGCTAACTCTTTTAGGCCGCCATGATGTAGGTGACCAAAGCGGAGATGCCACAGTGATGCCTTGTCTTTTACGTTGACTCGCAAATAATTTTCTCGTATGCTTCCTAAATTCAGTTTGTACATCCGATTTCTTTCTATCTCGACTCGAGCAACCAGACGCCCTTGCTTGTCCTTCAGGTGTAGCAGGCGGTCTTTTAAGAATATCGAGTAACCTTTTTCTATGAGTTGACTCATACTCAATATGCTAGTCTGGAGGTCTGGTACATAATAAATATCTTGGATTGACCCCATTAAACCATCCTTTTGCAAGAATTGTATCGTACCTCGGTCTTTGACCTCCACCTTTGATGCAACTCCAAATGACACATGACCATCCTCAATGTTTTGCATCTCTTTAAAAATAGGTACTCGTGACCGCACATATGGTTGCTTGCCCCTGAGTCGGGGTACCACAGAGTATCGTTGTTGATGTTGTCTTCATTCTAAGCCATCAAGAGAAGACCTTCATTTGTTACGTCTTCCAAGGCTAGGTTGGTTGCTCCTTCCACCTTATTATCGGCTCGACAATCTTTTGCAACATGTCCCATTCAACCACAATTGTAACATTTGTCGGAGTTGCAATCATTCACATAATGACCATATTTGTGACATTTATAGCACTGAATGTTGGAATAGATTGATCGGCCGCCTCTTCCTTGACTGCGCCATCTTCTACGCCAATTTGCTTGGCTTGACTGTCTCTCCTTATAGTATCCTTCATTACTACTGTCTTGACCACCTCAACCATTTTCGCGACTTCCACGACCACAACCTCTACCTTGAAAATTTTGAGAGTAGAGTACCTTTTCATCTTTGATTAATGCCTTGGTTTGAAGTGTTTGATCGAGTGTTTCTTCCTTCTTCTTCTTACATTACTTGTGTGCCTCGAGAGAACCGGCGAGCTCATCGACTGTGAATGTTGCTAGGTCCTTTGACTCTTCTATCGCACATACAATATTCTCGAAGTTTTTGGCTAATGACCTCAAGATCTTCTCCACAACCCGCGTCTCAGGTAACATTTCTCCGTTTCGATTGAGTTGGTTTACCACAGTCTGTACACACGTGATGTAGTCAAATACATTTTCTAACTTCTTTTGAAGTAGTTGCACTGGCAGCAATCTTCTCAAAGCCCAACTCGTCAATAGCTCGAAACAGCATGTATAATGTTGCCTTATCCTTTGATCGCAATTCTTTTAACGCTTTTTTTTTTTTTTTGCCACCGTATAACCCATGGTATCTTTTGGTTCTTCGAAACCTTCTTCGACCACCTCCCATGCATCTTGAGAACCGAGAAGAGCTTTCATTTGGATGCTCCAATTCTCGTAGTTTGTCTTCGTTAATCGTGGTAGTGACATTTGACCCATCACATTCGTCATTGGCTCTGATACCAATTTGTTAAATAAATCTCACACACAAACGATAAAACGCTCTGATACCAATTTGTGAAAATACTACTAGCATATTTGTGAAGGAGATGTCGATGGTGTAGAGACAAAGAGACAAAGAACACTAAGTTTATTAAAAAAAAAAAAAAAAAAAACATTTTCTATTACTTGTATGTATTTTCCTTTGCTCTCTTTTGCTCTTTCATTTATAATACAAAGACTAGGTATTTATAAGTTTTTCTAACTCGGTACGAGAGAGCCACCCATGAACGTGCCATTATTCCTAAAAAGGCTCTTGACCTTTTTTTTCATGGCCGACTTTTCAAATTAAACTCTTCTAACAAATTAACTAAAACTAACCATTAGCCATTTAAGTTTATTCAACCAGAAACACCTATAGCTATTTCAATAGTTATTTTGATGAAAAAAAACTTTAAACCTTTCCGATAATCACGACATTTTTGACAAGGCGCTGTTTTTGCAAAGTCAACTGTCCCACATCCCTTCTTAAGCGTCATTCTCACACCCTCAGTCACACAACACGTCCCCGTTCCAATTCTGCAGTTTACATACGTATATGAGGGAGAGAAAGGCTGAGAGAGACAAATAGAGAAAGGGTACTTATCGGCGAGTTGAATCTGCGGTTTGGCTGAGTTTGATTTGCAATTGGTCATGCGTGTGGGTCGGGTTGAATCTGATTTGTGATTGGTTCCTACCTGTATCCGAATACTGGACGACCTGCATGTGCTCTTTGCCCAACTTTATTTGTCCAGCTAGGCTCGATGGCTTGAAAATAGCACACTCGGCTCGGTATACAAATTTGACATCATTCCCTACATTTTCGACCCTCTTGAAGTTGTTTTTGATTATATTAAAGGCATTTGACGGAGTAAGACTCTTGTTTACCCAATTATAAATAATTTTGAGTAATATTGAGAGTAATTACTATGTTTGGCTAGATCAAGTTTAATAGTATATTCGAAGAATGTTATATGAGTTGTTATAGGTGAATTTAAACTTAAAAGGATAGGTTCGAAGCATCTATCAAATAGGTAGTGACTTTGGCTAAGACCAACGAAGTAAGTGATCTTACGGTTCCGTTGGAGTTTGAAGAATTGAGGCATGCCCTATGGCCCTTGCATGCACCATAATGCTATACTATGTATGTATATGCTATGCAATAACATATAATGCCATGTTATGTATGCGTGTGATATCCATTTTGCCATGATATGAATGAAATGGAACACTATGCATGTCATGCTAGTTTTACAATGTAAAGTTATGTGATGATGTAAGGTGAAAGCCACGATGATTTTTATGAATACATGACACATACATGTCTCATGCTATGGATGAAAGGAAAAAGGAAATGATTTGATGACATGCTATGAAATTAAATCATGGAGTCCTCATGCATATTTGTGTGTCATGTGCATCAAAATACTTGCTCGTTATGTTATGTTAGTACAGACGCATACTTTCGATATTTATGTTTTTCCTGTATCATGTGAACCTTTCCTTTTCTATAGCGTCTAACGACGCGTTAACGCATTGTGCCCGACCTATCTAGGCCCAGGGGTACGTATACGATCCTGCCTGGTAAGTCCATGTGTGAGTATGTAGGTCGTGGGTGGAAAAGTACCACACATCCAACCCTGTCTGAAACTAAAAGAGCTCAAGATCATGTGACGGTTTTAAAAGATAGGTCCCATCAGGTATGTGTGTGTTTGCATTACCCAACCACAACAATAGAGTTACTTATTAGTATTTCTGAAAATACTCAAGCTACCTGCTACCTTATTCTTTTCAGATAAAGGTAAAGTGTCCCTGCACAGATGACGGTGGATGCTGGAATGACCATAGAAGTTGAGATAGAAAAGTAGTATGCATTGAATGGTGGCTTTCATGTCTACACTCAAACATTGTTTTAAAGTTTTATTTTGATGATGTTACTATTTCGGGTCAAACATTGTGTTAAGGTTTTATTTTGACAATGTTGTTACTATTTCTGGTTTTAAACTAAATTTTTAAGTTTATTTTATTTGGGATCCTAAAATTTTAAAATATTTTAGTTTCTACCCTTTCAAAATTATTTTGATTCTTGCCTTTATTTTAATTTTCATAAATTAATGGCAAAGCTTAAATTACTTGGGGGCTAAAATATTAAAAATTCAAGGGCTAATATAGAAAATTTATAAATTTTCGAACTAAAATAAGATTTAAACTGAAATAATTTCAGAATAATTTTAAAGAATGAGGGAAAATATTGTTCTTATTCCCTCGTTGAGAGGTGACCTTGAGTTCGGGCACACTGGTTGCACACACTGAGGCCGATGCTTTGTTCAACATTCAATTCCGTATAGTTCAATTAAATTTGATTTTAAAGGTTAATTTTTCCTCGAGTTTGTTTGGTTTAAGGCTATTTTTTACGCTTTGAATAAAAATGATTTTTTACGACTTGGATTAAGGAAGTTCGAGGAAGGAACAAACTTTAGGAACAACACCTCGAAAATAAATGACTTTTCTGTTAGATGATTTTAGAGCTAGATTAGGTATGTATGCTTATCTCGAGGTGATTTGTGTCATATATATTTATATGATGGCGTGTTACTGAAAATCAGTTATGGGACTTCGCATGTCTTAAATGTCACGTGTAGTTTATGAAAATGTCTTGTGGCAATTACTCATTAACTTCATGAGTTCGGTTCGACCGATGCCTGTGTTGTGGAGTCCGTGCCATCATGTTTTTGTTTCTACATTGTGTTTTTATTTATGTGTTTGGAGATTTATAAATGATATTGGAAGTTAAGTGTTGATTTGTTTGAAATTTATTTACTTTCACGATCTATCCCCAGGATTCGGAATTCGAATTCGACATTTGATTGCCCCGAAATTCTCTTACATCCCATGTGACATGGTCACATTACTTACTCCTCACTCCTAGGAGTCAAGACTATACCCACAAACCGAGTCGTTCTAACATACTTTGTCTCAACTTACATACATCTTAGGAAAACTTCTCAAGAGGTCATCCAACATCGAATTGCTTCAAGCAAAACCCACTTAACTATTAAGTTTCTATGCCAACAAGGTGCACCTTTCTTTTCGGTGGCTTAATCGAAAAGCAATTTTTTATGGTAGTTATTAAAAAAAAAAAAAAAAACTAATTTCCCAAACTTCTACGGTATCCTCTCCCAACCCGTCTCCCCTGTCCAACCCTCATCAAGCAAAACTCGTTGATGCAAAACTCTTTCGAGATTCTCCTTTAAGGTAAAGAATTTTGCCCACTATAGCGATTATTTAGATGCCGGTAGAAATTTAAGGAAGGATTGGTCGTTACAGTAAGTCAATTCATCTCTAATGTTCACATGAAGTCTAACAGATGGACCACGGTAAAATTTAGAGAATTAGTTTTGCAGAATTTTGAAAATTTTGAACTTGAAGTTGATGTCATGCGTTCACATCCGTCGACTTGAATTTCAAATGACAAAATCAAATTTTCATTAAGGATAAATTGGTGACAGTAGTCTAAGCTAATCAAGTAAGAGACTATACCGTTGGAGTTAGGATGTATGATGGTGTAACACCCCTAATTTTCTTAACCTAATTAAATGACGTCAATCCATGCATGCTTAAGTCATATACGCAGACATTCATAATAAACATCTTTAAAATAAGACCATGGACTTGCCTAATCAGTTCAAAATATGAAATTCAACGTAACATATTTTTAAATATAAAACAAGCCGAAGGAAAAACACTTAATGACTACTAATTAAAATTTAATACGACCTATCATCTACTAATTTAAAATTCAAAGTAATCAACTGCCTTGTTATGCCATATTCTGACTTTCATGGCCTTCCCAACGTTCACCGTCATTCTTGCATAGGAGCTTTACCTTTACTTGAAAATTTAAGGACAGCACATGGCTTGAGTATTTTATGAAATACTCAATAAGTCACGCCACTGTTGAAGTTAGATATGTAAACACACACAATACATGAGCGAGACCTATCTTTTATAAACATAATATAACCTTTGGCTCTTTCTAGTTCCAGACAAGATTGGATGCATGATACTTCTCCATACATGGCCTACGTACACGCACATGGGCCCACCAGGCGAGCTCTTATACATACCCTTAGGCCTGATTTGGTCAGGCACAACGCATTACATGTCACCAGATGCCATAGTAAAAGAAATGTCTGCATGATATCATAGCGAACATAAATATCGAATGTACGCGTTCATACTATCATAACATAATTCATGTATACAATATGTACACATGGAAAACATCTCAGGTTCCATCACAAAACTTCAAATGTAAAACATTTCATTCTTGACATTTCAGTTCATTCGTAAAAATAATGTAATGGATATACATGGATATACATCACAAAACTTCAAAGGTAATGGTACATTTCAGTTCATTCGTACATCTAATGAAAAAACAAATAGCATATAAGTGTTGCACATATAATATGGTACATATAAAAGCTACCGGACATGCACCATCATACATCAAACAATGATCTAACTCCAATTGTAAGACCACTTATTTGGTTGGCATTGGCGGAAGTCCCTAATATTTGTTAGTCGCCTCGAAACTATATTCCAATGCCTAATTCTCACCTATAACAATTCATAGGGCGTAATAATAACTTAATCGGGCTAAACATGATGATTAATTCCAATATAAGCCCTAAAGCTAATTGAACATACGTAAATAGGAGTCTTAGTGACCTCAAATGCCTTATATAAGGTAAAAAATGACTTAAGGAGAGTCGGAAATCTAGGAACGGTGTATTATTTGTATACCGAGCCACCTAAGCCGAGAAATCGAGCTTCCAAGCCGAGCGGAGCGAAACGACGAAGCCGAGCCAAGGACGCATTGAAGCCAAGTTGGGAATCGTCGGCCGAGTCGAGAGGAGCCGCAGCTTAGAGCTGATCACATGCTGACCACGTGTGGCGCTGAAGAAGGCAGCCGTAGTCGGGTCGAAGCGCGGGTCTTTGGGTCGGTTCGCTGGGGCGGCGGGTCGTGTTTCAACTGGGCCGACGTCTTCGCTTGGGCCGTGATTGGGTGTTCGGGCCATAAGTTTCTGGGCAGGCCGCAGTGGACACAATCTGACTAGTTAGGCTGAGGCGTGACTTCGTGGATATTCGGATGCGGAAAAATAGAATCCGACCCGAACCGACTCTTCGTTTCCTTACCCGAGAACAGGGATCGAACCCTCGTGGCGTCCTTTTTCTTTTTTCGACGAAAACCAACGATTTTGACGTCGTTTTCTCACACTTCCACTCGGTTCGTCTTCTCGAGGTTGGTACGACAACTCCTTAAATGTTATTATTTATAATTAATATTATTCCAAAAATCCATTTGTTTACGGATTATGGTACATGCCTTATTGTCTGTGGTATGTGTATGTGTTTTATGTATGAGTTATGATACTATGATATGTATGTATGTGATATCCATTATGTCACGTTGAAAATGAAATTAATTACTATGAATGTCCTCCTATAAAACGATCCTAAATTTTTACTTATTTAATTTAAGATCATTATTATACTTTAAACGCGAAATTTACTTTGAATGGGCTCTTATTAGTGACTATCAATTTGTCTTTTATTACCTCATGAATAACGAATACTAGGGAAAGAAAGGAAAAACAACTTTAAAATAAATGTTCTATACTAACCTATGATTTATTAATACGATTACAATTCAACCTATACTAACCTATACTAATGATGCAAACGGGGATTCAACCTATACTATGAATGCAAATGAAATTCAACCTATACTACGAATCAAAAACAACTATCCTATGTTGAACACAACTCTCTATGGAAAACACTCGCACATTTTATTAAGACCAATCGAGAAGAGATTTACAAAGTAGAAACTACTATTCTGCTTTGATTTCTTGGGATGATAAACTAAGTAGGGTATAGGGGTATTTTTACTAGACGATAAGTAATCAATTCCTAAAATTTCTCGAGTATGTAAATCATTTACCTAAATTTATTCCTAAAATTCCTAAATCATTTTCTTAACATAAATATAGTAACTCATACAATGGTTGTGTTTTAACCCTATTGGGCTAGTAATGATATTTTAACACTCCCCCTCAGCATTAGGCCTCATTCGCTGCTCCACAGCGAAAGGTCTCATATGCGCAAGTATTCAGCTCTTTTGTAGAAAAGTCTGCCACTTGGTCATCCGTATTCTTCCTTCAAAACTTTGTCTCTAATAAAATGGCAGTGCACCTCCACATGCTTTGTTCTACCATGAAACATCGAATTTTCTACTAGACGAATCACAAATTGGTTGTCGCATTGAAGTGGTATCAAATAGTCAACTTTCTGGTGCCAATCTTTCATTAGAAGTCTTCAGCCATGTACATTTCTGAGCTACTCTCGCCGCTGCTCTATACTCTGCTTCTCTAGTTGACAATGATCCAGTTGGTTGTCTTTTGTTACACCAAGAAATTGTTCTCGAACTAAGCTTGAACACATACCCGGTGCTTGACCTTCGAGTATCGTGATATCGTTTGACATATCTCAAGGTCCATCGGGCCGCATCATGAGGCTTCTTTAGACTTCGCATATACTAACTAATGACTCCAACTTCATTTTCGAATTCATTTGGTTGGTTCATGTAGATCTTCTTGTCCAACTCTCCATGAAAGAAAATATTCTTCATATCCATCTACCAAAATTTCCAATTTTTATTTACCGCAAGTACTGGAGGAACTTGTACGATAATGATCTTTGCCACTAGACTAAACGTTTCATCATAGTCTAGTCCATATTGTTGACAGAACCCTAGATCTACAGTCTGAGTTTTGTATCTCACGATTGATCCATTCGGGGTACACTTTATTTTGTAAATCCACTTACAAAAGATAGATTTAACATCTCTCGATCTTGACACTAGTTCCCAAGTTTGATTTTGCTCCAAGGCTATAATTTCTTCCTCCATCACTTTTTGCGAAATCGAGTTTTGTGATACATCCTCATATATCTTTGGCTTATTAACTCTGTCTTCTACAATAGTTGCGTCAGCATACTCTAGACTTGACTTTTGGATTATTTCTAATTGTCTTATTGTTGAGGTCCCCTTTGTTTTTCATTAGGTTCGCTTGGTTGACTCACTTCTTGCTCACCAACACTAGTGTCACTTGAATCTTCAGGCACATCAGCACTTAAGCAAATGTGTACAGTTTGCTCCCCCGTCTTCTGTGGAAGAATCTCTTCAGTGTGCTCTCCCGTCAAAAGAATTTCTTCAATTTGCTCAAGGCCTAGTAATACTTCCTTCTTTGAGGGCCACCCCTATTCCATTGCACCACATTGATCGTCAATCATGTGGTTTGAGTATCCTGAATCAATGATCCAACCATTCTCATAATCGATATGGTCTCTCATCATCTCCATGAGTGCTAGCTCATCTTCTTCTATGGTATACAGTACCTCTGCATCTCATTCCTCCTCAATCTCCATGTTGGAGAATGCCACATTGCCTTCAACAGAATTTTTCTTAGACCAACAATCCTTGGACATGTGGCCATTTTTCCTGCAATTATAGCAAATGCCTTCAAATCTCTTCCCTTGAAAGTTATTGTAATCGTTCTTCTGAGCTCTCCTTGGTTGTACAGTTCCTTGGTGACTTCTTCTTTTGTCACTATTGTATTCACGTTTGGTAGATGACCTATTATTGCTTCGACTTTCAATTATGTAGAGTGCTTCTTCTTCACCCTTCAATGTGATGTCTCCTATTTTTTTAGCCATGGCTTCTTGGCTGGCTAACAAATTTTCGAACTCTACAAGTGATGGTTGAGTGGGTCATCCTTGTACAACAATAATGAAGCTTCGATAGTATGGTCGTAGTCTGTGGATTATGATCCTCTTCATTCGATCTTCTCCAATTGCGGACTTTGGTCTAGTTTAGTAATCTCCTGACAGATCGACTTGACCTTGTGGAAATACTGAGCAATTGTCATATCACGTTGTGAAATTGACAACAACTCGTTCTCTAGAAGTTGTAGTCTCGTATCGTTCTTCTTTGAGAACAACATCACGAACGTGTTCCATGCTTCTTTCAGTGTCTTATCATCACAAATATGCTCTAACATCCCTTCTTTGATTGTAGTCTTCAGGGCAAACATTGCTTTGCCTGCTTTGATTCTCCATTTGTGCAAGGCGCCGTTAGAATCATCCTCTGGCGGCGTAGTTTCGCACCCGCCAACGATCTCCCAAAGATCATGTCCTTGTAAATAGGACATCATGCATGTTGCCCACGTGTTGTAGTTGTTGTTGTTGAGTTTCTTGATTCCTCCAACGATTTAGAAATCACCCATCGTGTTGGCTATACCTTAGTAATACCAAATAAGCTCTTTCGACACAAGACTTGCAGAGTCACAGACTACTCACGACACAAAAGAAACTCACTCACTACTAATCTCAAGTAATCATTTCTAATGTGGAAGATCAGACAAAGCTGCAACCACAGAGCATACTAAGAATTCCAAGAGATTAGATAACCTACACTAACCTCGCTCTGATACCAGATTGTTGAACACAACTCTCTGTGGGAAACACTCGCACACTATATTAAGACCAATCGATAAGAGATTTACAAAGTAGAAACTACTACTTTGTATTGCTTGGGATGATAAATTAAGTAGGGTGGAGGGGTATTTATACTCGATGATAAGTAATCAATTCCTAAAATTTCTCAACGTTTTTTCCTAAATTTATTCCTAAAATTCCTAAATCATTTTCCTAATCCACGGACTGTGACAAAACTATCGGGCTAGTGATGATATTTTAACATCATGTGCATGTGCCACAATCCCGGGATGTGCGATGCTGCCGTTGGTCTCACATGGGTGCCTTGCCTTTATCTGAAAATGTGGTAGCACGAGGCTTGAATATTTCTAGAATATACTCAGTAAGTGACCCCCTATCGGGGTTATGCAACAATCACATGTAAATGAGATGATGGGACTTATCTTTCAATCTATCTTCCTACGGTACTGTCCCAACGGAGAATTTGGATGTGTACCATATACTCTACACACAGCCCATACGTGCAAGTATGGGCTCACCAGTCAGTTCGCACACCGCTGGGTCACTTTCCTGGTCGGGCGAGCATACTCTGGGAGTTCCTTAGGTCGGACACCCGTTAGAACTAGTAACCGTCACGACAGTGCTATGTAAAACATAATGATCATACCCCTGCCTTGGGTGTACGCTTCCATACCCTCGTGATGGAATAGGGGTATCCCCCCAATGCATGAACACACACTTGGGTGTACGAGTCCATACCCTCGTGATGGAATAGGGGTATCCCCCAAGCATGAACATACATAATGCATGAGGTCTCCAATATTTCTATTTTTATCATTAATGAATATGTTAAGAGTGAGAAATAGAAATAGAATTGGGATCGAAAGTATGATCTTCATTAATGTTTACCACGTTTAAATAGGATACAAACTATCAACTAATACCTAAAAAATAGAAAAAATATATAACTAACTAAATCTTGTAAATAAGATAAAATATACTGGTAATATAAAATATACTACTAACAACTCCTAAAATATCTTAGATATACTCCCTAACTAATTATTAAAATATATCTCCAAATATCATATCTTAATACTCCCCCTCAAGTTGGAGAGTGCATGTCAATCACACCCAACTTGTCCTTCAAAAAATCAAACTGATGTCTTCTCAAAGCTTTAGTGAAAACATCTGCCAATTGCATTTTAGTCGAGACATAACACGGTTTGATGATTCCATCTTGTAACATTTCTCGAACTATATGACAATCTATTTCAATGTGTTTCATACGTTCGTGAAAAACTGGATTGGCTGCTATTTGTAATGCTGCTTGATTATCACTATATAATAATGCTGGTTAGGATAGTGGAACATTCAAGTCTTGAAGAATGTATCTTAACCAAGTTAACTCTAAACAAGTATTTGCCATAGCTCGATACTCGGCTTCTGTTGATGATCTAGACACATTAGTCTGCTTTTTAGACTTCCAAGAAATAATTGAATTTTCGAGAAAAATGCAGAACCCAAAAATAGACCGTCTGGAAGTTCGACAACCACCCCATCAGAATCGCAATATGCTTGTAATCTTAAATTATTTTCGGATGGTGGTAGGAATCCTTGACCAGGAGTACCTTTGATGTATCTCAGAACTCGAAGAGCTGCCTCCCAATGTTGTTTTCTTGGTTCATGCATAAATTGACTAAGCACAGAACTGAATAAACTATGTCAGGCCTAGTAACGGTCAAATATATTAATCTGCCAATCAACCGTCTGTATTTACTTGGATTATTCAACTTCTCTCCTTCAGTTAAAAAAAGTTTCAGATTTTGCTCCATAGGGAATTTTTCTGGACGTGCTCCGGTAAAACCTGTGTCTTGAAAGATATCTAGAGCATATTTCCTTTGAGACATAAAAATTCCTTTTCTAGACCGAGAAAATTCAATGCCTAGAAAATATTTCAAATTCCCTAAATCTTTGATAAGGAATTTCTTGAGTAAACTAGTCTTGAGATATTGAATTTCATTGAGATCATTGCCTGTCAACAAAATATCATCAACATAGATTAGAACTGCAGTGAAAGAAGTATCTCTACTCTTAGTAAATAAAGAGTAATCTGCTTTGGATTGAGTGTAGCCTGCATTTTGTATAGTGATAGAAAATATGAAGAACCAATTGCGAGAAGCCTGTTTTAATCCACAAAGAGATTTATGGAGCCGACATACTGTATTCTCCCCCTGTCGGCGAAGACCTGGTGGTAAAGACATATAGACTTCCTTGTCTAGATTACCATGGAAAAAGACATTTTGAACATCCAACTGATAGGTGAACCATTTTCGAGCAGCAGCAATAGTGAGTAAGCAACGAAGTGTAGTAAGTTTCGCTGTAGGAGAAAATGTCTCTGTGTAATCAATACCTTCAACCTGAGTGTATCCCTTTGCTACCAGTCGAGCTTTATAATGTTCAATAGAACCATCAAAGTTGTATTTAATTTTGTATACTCAACGACAACCAATAACTTTATGACCAGGTGGTAGAGGAACGAGAGACCAAGTATGATTACGTTCCAAAGCTGCAATTTCATCATTCATAGCCTGCTGCCATAACAGGTCACCAACTGCCTCGTCATAGGTTTTAGGTTCTGTCTGGGATGTAATAAGAGCTAGAAAAACACGTTGAGTAGGAGAAAAACGAGAGAATGAAAGGTAAAGATCAAGTGGATACCTGGTGCTAGTGCTGGGACTTGAGCTAGAGGTTAAATGATTGGCTTCAGAAGATATCTCATAATCCTTATGCCAAGTTGGAGGTTGTTTAGTACGAGTAGAACGTCGGAGTGGAGCTGATATATCAGGTGGGATAGGATTAGAATTAATGGGTGAATCTAGAGAAGGAACAGAAGGTGGAGTAGACGACGAAGTAGTAGGTGAAGGAATAGGAGGTGAAGGAGGAATAGGATCATGAAGTGGTACAATAGGAGTCGAAGGAGCTAATGTCAAAGTTTGTGAAGCTGACGAAAAAGGAAAATCATCTTCACAAAATTTAACATCACGGCTGATAAAGAATTTGTGAGATTGCATGTCATACAACTTGTAACCTTTATGACCACAAGGATATCCTATGAAAACACAAGGAATTGCCCGAGGTTCAAATTTTTGCTTAGGATGTACTATAGTTGCATTAATATTTTCACAGCTGATAAAGAATCGATGCTCTGATACCATGTTAAGAATGAGAAATAGAAATAGAATATAACCCCGTTATCATCTTTCATGCTTAACATATCATTTCTCATTTTTCAGTCTACGTATCATACATAATCCTAACGGGGTTACATTTCATGCCATTTATTGTGATTTCATGCGTTCACATTCAAAATTATAGTACCATTCATGCCAGAGTCATCCAGACATGTCATAAACGTCATAAGCACAACACATCACAACTTACTAAACAACATACATTCACATTTCACAAGCGTACTTCATCAAGTATAACAATCTAGCACACAATTTAATGACACGTGCGAATCCACGTGCAGGTGCTAACGTACAACATACAACGCGTAACCTACAACGGGTGAGTCACTTACTTGGTAGGCCTTAGCCGAAGTACTCCCTAAAATATAAACGTAACCTCCTAACTCCTCGTATACGTCCTACGCTTCTGTTGGTGGTTGGTTCCTATTGGATCATTCGACACCTTCGTTAGTATTTCACAAACATAATTAAATTTCAACTTGAATTTGTGAAATACGGCCTTAAAATGATCTATTTTACTATAAACGGGGTTGAAATCAAGTTAGGGAGGGTCGGGACGGTGCCGAACAGGTCGGAAATAGGACTCTCGAGCCGAATAAGCCGCCAGAGCCAACTAAGTCGTCGAAGCTGAGGGGATTTTTGTGCTAGATGCTGCCACGTGGCGCTACCAGAAGCGGCCGCATGTGCTAGCCAAAGTCAGGCCGAGGCGTGGGTCGTCGGTTCAAGGCGTGGGTTTTTGGGTTGCAACCGCGAGTCTGGGCTGACCGCGGGTAGTGGACCGGGCCTGGGTTATTTCGTTGGGCCGAGTGGGTTTGGGCTGTTCGCGTCGGTATTGGATTGGGCTTTCGAGTCGCGGGTCCGGATCTCGATCAGACTTCATCTCCTTCGCCCGATTAATAGCAAAACTTTCTGACGACTCTCTCTCTCTCTCCTCGATTACGTCGTTCCGACATCCTTTTTCCTCCGTTTTCGAGTCTTCTCCTCCCCCTAACCCCTTTTATGGTGTTTGTTTGGATCGTAAGGGCCTAACACTCTTGGATCTAAGAAGATCCAAAAACCCGATGTTCTGTCTTCCTTCCTCGACGGTGTACAACATGTGAGCAACGTCGAAATCTATCCCTGGTGTGTGTAAATGTCTCTGGGATTGTTTTCGTGGTGTAGACTAGAGGTTTTGAAGTCGATTTTCGTATGGTTTGGCTTCGCCGGAGCGTCGTCGGTTTCTTCCTCAAACTCTCATGTTTTTTCGTTTTCTTCCTTACCGACGGTTTGGCTGAGGATTGGGGTCTATTGTTGTGGTGACCCCCGAAGTTTGGTGAGACTCGTGTGAGAACGAAAACTCCGAATTTTTCGATCTCACCGACGACTGCGGATTTTTTGTTGTGGTAACTCCCGAAGTTTGTCCTACACATCCAACCCTACCCGAAAGAGTCTTAGGTCATTTATGGTTTTAAAAGATAGGTTATAATCATGTTATGTTTGTGATTGCATTACTAACTCCAACATTAGATGACATATTGAGTATTTCTTAAAATACTCAAATCACGTATTACCTTTATATTTTTTTTAAGTAAAGTTAAAATTTCCATGCACATATGATGGTAAATATTGAAAAGGCGCAGACCGCAGATGAAAACAACATAAATAGATATTTTATTAGCATGAAAGTCCAGCTAATTTAGAAAACTGTCATGAGTTTATAATCAAGGAATACTATCTCTATTGGTACGAGGCGTTTTGGGAGAAACTCAAAGCAAAGCCAAGAGAACTTATGCTTAAAATGGATAATATCATACCATCGTAAAGAGTTGTGTTCGTATAACTGTATTAGTAAAATAAAAGCACGAAAGGAATCTCATTCTTATCTCCATTGATTGGTTATTAGAAGATCACCAACTTTCATTTGGAACTACATAAAGAAGACCATAGTTAGACACGGTTGGGTCAAGGAATTGTAGTGGCCAGCCAGAGAAGAAGACAAAGGCATATGTGAAGGTTAACGAGTACAACAAAGGGCTTGGATTTATTAATTTAGGAGCGCAACTATGTCGGTGGATTGGACTCTCTAACGTTGGCACTTCCTTGATATTGACCTTTATTTATTTTTTTTTTCGTTTCAAAATCAAATAATTGAGACACGAGTTCATTATGAAATTTTTGAAAATTATACTGAGACACTTTTTTTCTAATTTATTATGAATATTAAGAATATTTGACGTTTGTAATTAACGTTAATGATGTATTGTCCCGTACAAATGTTTGATATTTAAATTTTATGAAAATTTAATTAGTAACGTAATCCGTATAATTTTGAGTTAATTTAAAAGATTTTTTTAATTCAATTCAACCAAATTCGTAAATTTAATATTTGAATTTAATTGTCGACTTTTCTTCCATTCGGATGAAGTTAATTAAATTCAAATATTAGCTAATATAATTAATTTTATACGACATCTTACCATAAAAATTTCAAAATTAGCTAATATGGGTAGTCGTTTCATATAAAAGTAAATTAATTACTAACAGTAACGGGTAAATTTTATGAAAATTGTTTAAAAAAATTTAATGACTTATTGAACTATTATTTATTTAAAAATGGAAAATAAATAAATAAATAAAAAAGAAAAAAAAGTAGCGGTAGAGGTAAATGGAAGCAATAAACACGTGAAAATAATTATTTGGAATATTGGTTTGTTATTGGTAAATATAATATTGCATTTTTCTGGTCTGAAAATATTAAGGCAAACGGGAGATTGGATCTTAGATAAATTGCAACATTATTTTATTTTATTTTATTTTATTTTTATTTTTATTTAATTATGTGCCAGGAAGAATCCAATCCAGACAGTGGTCTCCTACAACTTTTTTTAATTATAAAATTATTATTATTATTATTATTTTATTTAAAAAAGAAAAAGAAAAGGAGGCTGAGTGCGAGACAGACACTATAATTTATTGTATGCGGCGGACTTCACGGCTGTTATCATGTGATTCCCTGTTTCTCACTTCACTTATCACCCACTTATTTATATACTTTTGACACAATATTTAAAAATATTTAAAAATTTTGTATTTTGTTTTTTAAAAAATATCTTTTAATTTTTTTAATATTTTCAATAAAATTCTTAAAATTAAATTTTTTTAAAAAATATTACTTAAGGTATTTTTTTTAAGAGTATTTTTAGATTAAATATAAACTTTAAAAATATATTTGTTAATTTAGCTATGTCAACATGAGACGTTATAGACCCATACTTAACTTTGGACCAAATACATGTTTGAGGCAAGGAGTTGGGTAAGTGAAATCGACCCATCAAACTTGAATTGAAATATATATATATAATTTTGTTAACAATAACATTTATGATTTGTTATAATTTTGTTAAAATTCAATTGAAATAATATAAATTTAAGGTGTTTAGTTTTAATTCTTTTAACGTACAAATTTTTTAGTTTCATGAAAGTAATTAAATACAGCAAAATTTAAGATTTTTTTTTTTAAAAAAACAGTACTTGAATTAATTAATTTATTATTTGTGTGTAAATATTGTTAGCTAAATAGTATTCCACCGACGTCACCGATGACGGAATGAGTGTGTGTGTGGTTGTGTGGTGGCGTATGGTATTGGCTCTTCCGATCCCACGGTCAGGAATTGTTTGTGACATCCGGTGCTTTACCCGCTGGTGCTTTTAGCTTTACCCTCCGCCAAAGCTAAAAATCCTTTGGAATGCATGAGATTCCAGGCGTGCCGGTCGTCATAAAACCCCGGCAAACCTTCTCCCTCCGCTAATCTCTCGTCTTCTCCCCTTCCCTCCCTTCTCCGCTTCTCCGCTTCTCCACCTGCATTTTCCTCTGTTTTCCTCTGTTTTCGAAACCCTAAACCTTTTCATCTCAATCATTTCCAGCTTCACGCGGCTTGCTTTCAAACCCCCTTTTCCCGCTCTTCTTCTACTCACTATTTGCTCTTTTCCCCTTTTTTGCTTTCCCCATTTCTTCCTCTTTTTGCTCTGTTCTTACAGTCGGAAGGAACAGAGCAGCAGAGCCATGGCTAAGCTTTTGCTTCTTGGGTTTCTCTTATCAATGGCTTTTACCAAATGGGTTCATGCCTTTTACCCATTTAATCTCTCTGATTCATCGCTCTTTGATTCTTATGAAGCTTCCTTTGCTGTCACCGCTACTCCTCTCATGGTGCCTCTCACTCTCATTCATGGAGCTGATGCAAAACGAGCAGGTCCCCTTCTTATTCCACCCTTTTTTTCCTTACCTATTTTAGATTTGTTGATGGGGTTTTGATTTGCCGCTTCTTGTTCTTGTCTTGCTGAAGTGATATTTGAGGACATCTTTGTCAGATTTATTCTATATCCTTTACTTGCATTCTACTTTACCCTCTTCCTATTCTTTATCAGCTACCTTTTTTTATTCCTTTTGTAGTGGTGATTTCAAAATATTCATTAACTTCTCTTCATTGTGTGTGTGTGTTTGTTCTTTGCCCTGTGCAGTCTGTTTGGATGGCACATTGCCTGGATATCACTTGCACCGTGGATATGGGTCGGGAGCTAATAGCTGGCTTGTGCAATTGGAGGTAATATGCTTAGGATTCTTGATTTTGAAACTTTTGAACCTCTCTGGACTCTGAATATTGAACAAGAACTATTAGTATCTTAAAATCTTCAATTTCCAAGATGGGACATTAATACCAATATGCTCAGGATCAGGATCTTAATGTTGGCTGTGATGTTGAAACTTGATATCTCAATTTTGGCAGGGGGGTGGATGGTGTAATAATAGAAGGAATTGTGTCTACCGGAAGAATACGAGGCGTGGATCGTCGAGATTTATGGAGAAGCAAATACCATTTACAGGAATTCTGAGCAACAAAGCTGAAGAAAATCCTGGTTTCTTTCTTTCTCATGATTTTTTTTTGTAGAATCTTTATTTTTCGTCACGTTTGATACAGGAACAATTAGAATGTTCTTCTTTGCATTCTAGATTTTTTTAACTGGAACAGAGTAAAGGTTCGTTACTGTGATGGCGCCTCGTTCACTGGGGATTCTGAGAACAAGGTTTGTGAAATATTTAATTACATATCTATCTCTCTAGATGGTCTAGACATAGATCAGGGACTGCCGTGCTATCGTTACCCACTGCGGTTCGAAAGCTGCTTTAGTGTTTATCTGCTTACCCTTGTAACAATAACAAGATATTAAGGCTTAAAAATGATATAAATCCTTTCCCCACTTGAACTTTTATAGGCTGAACAGTTGCAATTTAGAGGACAGCGGATTTGGTTGGCTGCAATGGAAGAATTGAGGGCCAAGGGAATGCGATTTGCGAAACAGGTCTAGTTTACTAGCCACATTATCGATGCTTGCTTATTCATTGATTCTGATTCATCACATTCATGTTTCAGGCCTTGCTTTCTGGCTGCTCGGCGGGAGGTTTGGCATCGATTCTACACTGTGATGAGTTTCGAGGCTTGTTTCCTAGTAATACTAAAGTGAAGTGTCTGAGTGATGCTGGACTATTCCTTGACGTGTAAATGCTCTTGAACGTTACCGATAGCTGTTTTAAAAGATCAATAGCCATGGCTTAATATTAGATGCTTCTAGTATTCATTGGTTGTTCATGGAATTGCAGGGCTGATATATCTGGTGGGCATTCTATTAGGAACTTATTTGGTGGTGTGGTGAGCTATCAGGTACAAAATTATTCAATTTAGCGGTTCATATTTTCTTGTTCTATCAATCAGTTTAGTAATATTAAAAAGTAACCCTCAATAACTCCACTTGAGGAGTAGTACACTTGAAGTTAAGTGTGAGATCCCACCTTGGTTGGAGAGGAGAACGAAATATTCTTTATAAGGGTGTTGAAACCTCTCCTTAGTAGACACGTTTTAAAAACATTGAGGGGAAGCTCGTAAGGGAAAGACCAAAGAGGACAATATCTGCTAGCAGTGGGCTTAGGCTGTTACAAATGGTATCAAAGCTAGACACTGGGTGATGTGTTTGTGAAGAGGATGAGCGCCGAAGGGGGGTGGACACGAGGCGGTGTGCCAGCAAGGACGTTGGGCCCCGAAAGGGAGGGTGGATTGGAGGGTCCCACATCGATTGGAGAAGGGAATGAGTGCCAGCGAGGATGCTGGGTCCTGAAGGGGGTGAATTGTGAGGTCTCACATCGATTGTGGAGGAGAACGAAACATTCTTTATAAGGGTGTGGAAACCTCTTCCTAGTAGATGCGTTTTAAAAACTTTGCGGGAAAGTCGGAAAAGGACAATATCTGCTAGCGATGAGCTTGGGCCCTTACATTAGGAGTCATACATTCTTTATATCTCTTTGAGCTCTTCCTCTTGTATAACAATCTCTGCCATGAAGACCATTTAAGCTATCCTATTTGATTTAGATTTTGGAAACACAGAGGAGGATAATTCGATATTGAAATTAGGACGTTTTGTGAAGTTGGAAGTAGTAATTGTCGTCATCAACCATCCCGGGAAGCGGGATAGTGAAGGAACACAAGGGATTGAGTTCAAACTTATGGTTGCCACAACGGATGTTATAATTTTACGAGTTTGTTTGACCACCAAATGTTCAAGCACACTATTGTCGTATGAGATAAGTTTGAAATGTGCCTAACCTAGCATCGGGTTAAAAATGGATCTAGCACGTATTCTTCCATCCATTAGGATAATGAGGATAATGAGTATTAGCTTATAGAAACACTGTCTTCCTTCACTATGAAATGGTTATGCTTTCTTATTTGAGCTTAATTGTTGCAGGGAGCTAAAAGGAATCTGCCATCCTTTTGTACAAACCATCTCGATCCAACTTCGGTACGTCTTTCGATATCTAATTTACCACTCCCAATATATTTAGAACTTCATGTTCTAAGCTGCCATTGATACGTTGATGAATCGTGCTAAACCTTCGATAATTATTCAGTGTTTCTTCCCACAAAACATAATCGCTGGAATCAAAACGCCACTGTTTCTTGTCAACGCAGCATACGATTCCTGGCAGGTAGGTATATTTTCCTGTGGTGAGAATGTTTATTTTAAACCCGGGTCGATTGAATTCCGATGGTACAATCTGTTTCTCTTGCTGCCAAACAGATACAATCTAGTCTTGCCCCACCTTCCCTCGACCCGGCCGGGTATTGGCACGATTGTAGGCTGAATCATGCAAAATGTAACCAACCTCAGATTCAATTTCTTCAAGGTAAGTTTCTCTGAATAGAATTTGATGAAGCTAGTGATTGTTCTGGGTTTGAAACAAGCATTTGTGGCTATGTTTCTGTCAACAGGATTCAGGAACCAAATGTTGAATGTTGTAAGGGATTTCTCAAAATCTTACAAAAATGGATTGTTCATTAATTCATGTTTTGCTCACTGCCAAACCGAGCGACAGGATACGTGGTTCAGCGACAATTCCCCTGTCATCGGAAACAAGGTGACATAATATGGCATGAATGATTCGAAAAGGAGGTGAGTTTGAGTATCTATCTCTAACATGTTGATGAATGTGATTGTGCAGCCAATTGCTCTGGCTGTTGGAGACTGGTACTTCGACCGAGCAACTGTGAAAGCGGTCGATTGCGCGTATCCTTGTGACAGGAGTTGCCACCATCTGGTTTTTAGAAGCGGGTAGCCCCAAGGGTTGGCTTCTTCACATCTGCATATCATATTTTTTTCCCCTCTCGACATCGTTGTCGAAGGAAAAGTCGTATTGCGATTTGATTAAGAAGTGAATAAAGAAGAGAAAGGAGACGAAGATAGATTTGCAGTCCTCCTGCAAGCTTTGTTTGTTTGTTTGTTTGAAGATAGAAGAAAGGTTGGGTTTGTTCGTTTAGTAATTTAAACGTAGTTGGAATCAATATTGAGAGAAGCTTTGAATACCTAAAATGTATTCTCAATTACTTTCTGGTTAATGTATTTTAAATCTTTTTACTTATCGTTTGTTTATGAATTAATTAGAATTAAATTACTTTCATAATTAAAAGAAAAGAATGGTACACATGTTGTTTTAAATGGTTTGTATGAAAATAATAGCGTGAAGTCTAACATATGGACCGTAGAAGTTCGAATTTGAAAATGATATCACGGGTTCATATAGGTTTACTTGGATTTCAAAGAAAATAATTGAATTTTCATCATAGATAAATTAAACTAATAGCGCAAATGATCTTATTGTTAAACTAATAGCGCATGTATGTATGTCATGTGCATCGGGATGCTTCTCCGTTATGTTATGTTAGTACGAACATGCGCGTACCTTTGATATTTATGTTTGCCATGATATTATGGGGGTCTTTTCTTTTTTGTGGCATCTGGCAATGTATAACACATTTAAGCCCAACCATGTCAGATACAGGGGATATGTGTACGAGCCCACCTGGTTGGTCCATGTGTGTGTACGTGGGTCGTGTTTGGGGAAGTACCACATATCCAACCCTACTCAGAACTTGAAAGAGTCCAAGGTCATGTGACGGTTTTAAAATAGGTCATAATCATGTTATGTGTGTGATTGCATTGCTAACTCCAACATTGCAGTGACTTACTGAATATTTCTTAAAATATTCAAGTCTTACATTTTTCAAGTAAAGGTAAAGCTCTCATGCACGGATAACGGTGGACACTGAAAAGACCATGAAAGTCAAGATAGATCATTTTAAGAGTTCAAAAACTATGTTATTTATATATATATATATATATATATATATATATATATATTAATGTTGAATTGAATATGTAATTCCATGATTTTATTTTAAGAGTATTTATTATAAATTTCCGCACATGTGATTAAAAGCATGCATGTGGTGACATCACTAATTAGAGTAAGAAAATTAGGAGCGTTACAACTACAAATGGTATCTTGTACGGTTGATATTCGTCTTTGTACATTTCGAAACTTAATTTAGTACTAAGTCTAAGTTGGTATCAAGACAAGCTAGTGCAGTATTACGTATTTTTTGAAGGAATGATCATTGCCTTTTATAAAAGAGTAGCGGTTAGACTCTTGAGCCCAAGTTCACCGTTAGTAAATATTGTTTGCGCTCTAGAAATTTGTACCTAGTGGGTAATAGATTAGGCATCATATAACAGCCCAAACTCACTATTAGTAGATATTGTCCGTTTTAACCCGTTACATATCACCGTCAGCCTCACAGTTTCAAAATGCGTCTACTAGGAAGAGGTTTCTACACCCTTATAAGGAATATTTTCGTTCCCCTCTCAAAACTGATGTGGAATCTCACACATCGTTATTATGTAAGTGAGCTAGCTCCTGGTTGTCACATACCTCGACATAGCACGAGCCTTCCACCTCGATGTATTCAAGTATAGTCTAGACACATTTACTTGTTTAAATGACTTTGTCACACAACAAATCCCGATCATCTCAAAATATCTCATATCAAATAAAAATGTAGTATAAAATATCACGAAGAATGAAAAATGAATTTGTTCAATTAAACTTTTGATTAATCGAAGTCGATATTGAACCGACAATTGAAATGATTATCCGACCAAACTTGAATCAATTTTATCAATATATAATAATATTTGATTTAGAAGGGACATTTTTGTCAAAAACATTATGATAATTTGATGAGTTTCATGGAAAGAGGAAGATTCCAATAAATAATAATGATACCAAAGAAGAAGAAAGTAATAGGAAACGAGGGGGAAGTGGGTCCTACCTGACCAATGATTGGGTGTGAAATGACATAAATGACCTTCATCACAAAAATAATAAAAATCATTATTAGACAACTCAATTATATTGACGAAAATCATATTAAAATATAATGATACAATTAATATCTAACAACAAGACAAAGGTATGACCATACCATATGGGCTTTTAAATTCACTATATTATTTATATAAATCTCATTTTTTTTTATTATAAATAATTATAATTATTCAATAATACATTTAAGATTTTAAAGGACTTTTGACGATTTTTATTTTCGGCCGACAAAATCAATTAAAATGTCAGTAATCATTCTCAATAATAATAATTATTATTTAAAGACAATATTTTCGTAGTTTGAAAAAAGAAAAGATGCCTTAAACACATAGCGTGTAAAAATTAGTTTAAAACCAAACAAATAAAGCTTATTCGGGTTACCTTAGAAAGAAATTGAAACGACATCTCGTAAAACAAAGAAAACTAGATTTTACTAAAATTTCAACATAAAGCACCGTCCCTTTATCCCTTCATCCACGTGCACAACCTCTTCTAGCGATATTCAAAATTTGACACCACACGATGTCAATATTCTCATGATTTGAAATCGAATATTCTACGAGCGAAAATCAACATAGATTGATTCTTGAAGGAAGAAATTTCAGAAATTCATTTGACGTTGAGGTGAAAAGGAATGACGGCTTGATGAAGACTTTAGGTTTTGGGGTACGTGCATTTATATAATAAGTACAATCTTCCAACTATCAATGTTTTCACCTCCCCTAGCAATAATTTGTACAACTTTCTCGTCATAGCTTAAACTCTCGTTTAACTGCGACAGGTCGTAGTCTATCACATGAGATAGATCCACTATGTAACATTGCAACATCAATACATGAAATACATTTTGAACTGATACAAGTATTGGGCAATGCAAATGGTAAGCTACCAGTCCAACTCGCTCCAATATCTCAAATGAATCAGTGAAGTGTGGAGTCAACTTCTTTTTGCGTCCAAACCTCGTAATGTCCCCCATATGTGCCATTTCAAGAACACTTTCGAACACCCCAGGCAAGCAATGCTCAATTGATTTCAATCCTGTCTACTTAGCGACTCAAGCACACCAACATTTGTTGGAAAATATTATTTTTAATTTCATAAATTATGTAATGGTCAATTTGACTTCTTATTTTGTGGAGATTAAATCCCGACCACAAACGTCTTTTGTCGGCTTTTGTGGAAATTATAGGAGATCAGGATTAAATCTCGGCCACAAAGACGTTTTCCTTAGAAATCCGAGCATCATATTTAAGAATTGCTCCGAGCCATTCAATCAAGCCTTGATCAAGTTCGATGAAGTGACTCAATTTAGAACAAGGTTTCCAAAATCAAGTTCGATTGTGGAGTTACTTATTTTAGAACAAGGTTTCCAAATCTTGCTTCTAGATCTTCAATCGTAATAGGTAATGTAATTCTAGTCTTATCTCTTGGTTGATCCAGATTTTGTACAAAGAGGTGTTAATTACTTTGATTCAAGGGTTCTTGCTTCAACAAAAGTTTGGATCGTTGGGTTGAATAGGATTGCTTTATCCAGTACTATTTCAATCATTGTTTGATAAGTATTGTTATAAGCGAACTCCATGAGATTAAAGTGCATGTCCCAGCTTGATATAAACCAAGAAATCTAAATTATGCAATTTAAACTTCAAGGAAGATGTGAAAAAATTGTTGTTCAAATTACTCCACGATCAACTCAAATTATAGTTCATGTCTTATTAGAAAAGAATCACGTTTCAGTTATTCTTGGATGACTACAAATTTTGGGTGTATGATAATCTAGAGTCATGGTGTTTCATTAATATATTTTAAGACTTTTTATTTAATTTAAAGTTGCATTTACATAGTGGCTAATTATGCTAATAAAGTATGAAAATTACAACTTTCGTAAAGTAACTTCGAAAAAGGCAGTAAAAAGAACATTTGTAGTTTATTTTAGGTGAGAGTTAAGTTTGTTTGCAATTCCATATAGTTAAAGTTGCATGCTTAGAATAAGTTTAATGTGATCAATTTTGCTTGTGATGTGATTTGAATCTCAAAAACGTTGTCTTGCTTTAAGATATTTGATCAATAAGGTAATCCACGTCTTATTTTTTCTTGGGGTGGTTCTTTGTCGATTTGAGGTTTTTGGATATTTAGATCTAAATGCTTTATTCTTCGGTAAGATTGTTAGACCAAATTCTCAGGAGTTGCAATCAATTGGAATGAAATCAACTTGATTTGAGAGTTTTAACATTTGTGATCTAGGGATTTGCACATCCCGAGCCTTTATAAGGCTTTTTCGATCAAATTGGCTAAGGTTACCATATCATAGTTACTTGCACAGGTTAGATTACTATATACATATCATGGTTGGGTTTAAAAGGACTTCAAGTTTGGATTGAGTTCATTTTTTTGGAACCCGATCCGGTTTGGGTTTAAAATTCAAATTATTGAGACAACTCAACCCAACCCGAAAACCTTAAAAAAGAAAAAAAAAGTCCAAGCCCACTCTGCCTACCCATGAGTCATGTTGTCTACTCCGACCACGTGGCACATATTCACTCTACAAAGTGTAGATTTTCTTTCTCTGCTCTTCGATACACGAGATTGAATTAATAACTCTTTGCCTCTTTCTCTCTCTTTCCTTTGATACACGAGACTAAATTAATAATTGTAATGATGAAGTACGTTTTTCCATCTTTCTCATTATTTCTCTGCTTTTTGTCTTCATCATTCTCATTTCACAACGTTCATCTTTTTATTGCTCCGTTGACGTCGTTCTCATCTCATAGCAAACGTCGACTTTGCTCGCCAATCACCTCTTTATTTCTCCGTCAGACTCTCTTCTCAGTTCCCATTTCTCCGTTCGACCTCGTCTTTGTGTTTTTCGCCGGACGTTGTCATCGACTGTCTCTCCGCTTGGCGTTTTGTTCCACTTCCATCGGACTTCTCTACTCTGTGTTTCTCGTCAAACTTCTCCGCTTGGCGCTACGTTGTTTCTCTGTCGACTTCTTGTCTCTTCTCAGTTTGGAACAACCCGAACCCAGCCCGAAAATAGAGGGTTGAGTTGGGTTGGGTTGGGTTGAGTTGTGTAAATTTTTGGGTTGAGTTTGGTTACCAATCCAACCAACCTGAATTTTTGTGTTGGTCGAGAAAAATTCCTCAACCCAGCCCGACCCAAAGATAGATATTAAATGGATATTAAAAAAAAAAAAAAAAAACAAACAAACAAACTCATTTTGTTTATTTTAATTGAAATAGATATGGACATGTTAGGTTGAATGGTACTGTATCCTATATGGGTCACGACCTCATGTATTTATAGATGTGTACAATGAGGATTACATTGTAACAAACCATGGAACCGATTTGGTAACAAACCATGAAATCATAGATTTGGTAACAAACAAGTAAATCAGTAGATTATCTTACTATGTACAGATATGATCTATTCTACGTTTAACATCCCCCTCAATCTAGACGATGTACTACTAAGTCCAGATTGCACCTAAAACTCCTAAAGAAGGAGCTGACAATGGCTTTGTCATGATATTGGCGAGCTGATCCTTAGAAGATATGAGTCGCACATCAAGCTGATGAGTCGATATTCGTTCACGAATGAAGTGATAATCAACCTCAACATGTTTCGTCCGTCGATAAAAGATTGGATTGGCGGACAGATAGGTGGCACCAATGTTGTCACACCATAGGCTAGGCGCTCGCGCTTGCGAGATCCCGAGCTCACGTAAGAGGACTTGGATCCAAATTAATTCGGCAGTGGCATCAGCAACTGCCTTATATTCGGCCTCTGTACTAGAATGAGAAACTATCGATTGTTTCCTTGAACTCCAGGAGATAAGATTGCCACCAAAGAAGATCGCATAGCCTCCCGTGCTTCGACGATCATCAGGATTCCCGATCCAATCAGCATCCGAAAAGGCACTCAGCAAATCAGTGCTAGACTTTATAAGACACAAGCCCATATCAATAGCGTCATGTAGATAATGGAGAATTCGTTCGACTGCCGCCCAATGTATAGAAGTCGGGGAGGACATGAACTGACACACTCTATTGACACAGAAGGATATATCAGGACGCGTCAGAGACAAATATTGGAGAGCACCAGCAACACTCCGATAGCGAGTAGTATCCTCAGGCGAGAGCTTTTCACCACCATCCATTAACAACTTCTCACTAGGAAGCATAGGTGTGAGCACACCTTTGGAGGTGAGCATATTGGTTTTGGACAATAAATCTTGAATGTATTTATGTTGTGTCAGAATAAGTCCATTGGAAGTATGGCGGACCTCAATCTCAAGAAAATAACTCAAAATGCCAAGATCCTTGACGAAAAAATCATCACGAAATTGTGTAAGAAGTTTCTCAGTAGCTTTTGCAGTTCCAAGCTCATGTTGAGCGCCTCCTAGATACTAAAATCAGTTCCAAAGGTGATGAAGACCTATGAAAAGAACTAGTATATGGTAACTGATGACTTTTTACTAACTGGCACACATTACAAACTGGCAAAGGTGACTCACTAGCACACAAAATATTATTGAGATGCAAAATTGACTTTACTACTTGAGATGAAGGATGTCCAAGACGTGCATGCCATTGGGTGTGAGTAGTATATCTTCTCACCAAGGCATGCTTGAGATCATTGACATCATATGACTTAATAGGATAGAGACCAGACTCACACCTCCCGTCTAGAAGACTTTTCCTCGACTGACGATCCTTAACAAAAAAATGCCAAGGATGATATTAAAAAAATATGTCATTATCGCGAAAAAATTTATGAATGGAAAGAAGATGTTTGGAAATTTTAGGCACATGCAAAATATTGCACAATGCAAGAGGACGAGTAGCAGTATTAATTAAAGAATGACCAGTATGTAAAATACACAAACCTACTCCATTGCTGACTTGAATTTGTTTACCTTCATGATAACATTCATGCACAGCGAGACGATCCAGGTCACTAGTGATATGATCAGTGGCACCTGTATCGCTGTACCAATTTGGATCAATCTTGTAAGAGGAAGTAGTCACCAGTGTCGCAGGAGCAGAAGGAGGTTCATCTTGATAGGACTCATCCATCCTATGCTAGCAGCAAACAACAGTATACCCCACTTTACCACAAATTTGGCAGGAAGGACGAGCAGAAGGATCACGACAATCACCAGCAGGATGAGAGGGCGCATAACCTTGAGAACGACTACGACCACGACCACGAGCACGATCCCTACGCCCACAGTTATTTTGCTGACCACCACGACCAACATAATTGGCAGAAGATCTAGGATTTAACTAAAGTTCAGCCTAGTGTTGTAATTGACGAGCTCCAGATGCCATTAGATGTGCAAACACATCATCAAATGTGAGGGCTTCACTCTTGGTAGTCATCGAGGTGACGAAGGGATCATAGACAGAGTCAATACTAGCAAGAAGATACGCGATCACATCATCATCCTACAAGGCAAAGCTATTGGCAGCCAGCCCTTTGATCTTGCAAAAATAATTTGCAGCAGACTGATCGCGTTTCTTGGATGTGGCAAGCTCAACACGGATCTGAACAATGCAAGCACGAGTTGACGATGAAAACATCTGCTGTAGGGTATCCCACGCCTTCTTGGACGTAGTAACAGCAACCACATCGTGAAGGATCTCCTCAGACATGAAGGAGAGAAGGCCGCTAAGGACCTGTTGATCCTGATCATACCACTTATCATAGGCCCGATTAGAGACCAGGTCAGCACCAGCAGCGGTTGAGGAAGGGACTAGCTTGGCAGGTGCGACAATGGTGCCATCGAGGTAGCCCATAAGCTTCATACTCCATAGGTAGGGTAGGAGCTGGGTGACACAATTGCACTTTCGAAGGCAGCGGACTAGCGATTGTGCGGCACTCACTTTCCAACGACAAGTGAGCTAAGCCAATTTGTTCTTGCGTCGCCTACAGCCAAGCGACGTATGATCGAGCCTCTACCTCGGTTTTAAAAGAAGGTTTTAGAAAACGAGGAGAGAGAGAGATTTTAGGAAAGAGATTTTGGAAAGAGACGTTATATAAGCAAGAAAGAGAAAGATAACAACGGCTTAGCATATATAACCTTGGGTAGGGAGAAGTTGACAACTAGTCATATCCCCCTATAGTACATTCTGAGCCATTTTATGTCTGGCAGGCCTAGACATGATATTTTTGAGGTGTCATACGCCCTAGAACTACAAAAGGAAAAACACTAGAATGAAAAGACATGACAAGGGTTTGGCTTGTCATGGGCATGCAACCATGGGAAACACGCCCTGGACGAGCATGACCGTGACATCCTCCCCCACCTAATTGGTTGACGTCCCTGTCAACCAACTACTTTCAAACCTTGCGATGTGGGTGGCGGCGGAGTTCAGATCTTCGGCGTGTTCCCAGCTAGTTTCCTCTGTAGGGAGATTCTTCCATTTGACAAGGAATTCACGAATCGTCCGTACAGGTCTTTCTATCTTCCTAACCCTTTCGGCTAGGATCTCCTCTACTTCTTTTGTTTCTTTTTGCTTCAGATCGATGCTCGGTCTTGTGATTGCATTTCGTTGGTCGTCGTCTGGGTCAGGGTGGTAGGGCTTCAACTTGCTCACATGGAATTACTGGGTGGATTTTCATCCATGCGGGTAGTGCAACTCGGTAGGAGGTAGCCCCGATCTTTTTAAGGACTTCAACTGGGCCTTCATATTTTCGAACTAGTCTCTGGTCCTTTCGGTTGCGAAATCTGATCTGTTCTGGTCTCAGCTTGATGAGGACTTGATCTCCTGCTCTGAATTAAAGGAGGCGACGCTTCTTGTCCGCCCACTTTTTCATATGCTTGGAAGCCTTCTCTAAATATGCCCGAGCTATATCTGTCGTCTGATTCCATTCTATTGTAAAGTTGTGAGCTTGAGGGTTTTTTCCTGCATAAGGATGATCAATAATATGGGGTAAGGTCGGTTGTCGTCCACTTATAATTTCGAAGGGACTCTTTCCCGTAGACGAGCTTGTTTGGCAATTGAAGCAAAATTGGGCGACATCTAATAATTGTATCTAGTTCTTCTGGCGAGCGTCGACGAAGTGACGTAAGTATTCTTCGAGCAAGCAATTGAACCATTCTGTCTGTCCATCGGTTTGAGGGTGATAACTTGAGGAGATGTTTAAGGTTGTTCCCAAGAAGGCGAATAACTCAGTCCAGAATGTCCCAATGAATCTGTCATCCCTATCACTGATGATGCTCGGCGGAATGCCCCATAACTTTACAACGTGTTTGAAAAATAGTTGGGTTGTGAGTTCCGCAGAGCATAATTTGGGAGTGGGGATGAATGTCGCATATTTTGAGAATCGGTCTTACGATAACCAAGATGGCGTCATATTCCCCGACTTTTGGGTGGTGTGTTATGAAGTCCAGAGATACACTTTCCCAGGGTCTTGTTGGCACAGGTAGAGGTTCCAAGAGTCCTGAGACTTTGGCTTTCTTGACTTTGTCCTATTGACAGATGAGGCACGTCTTGGTGTATTGCATGATGTCGTCTTGCATGTTTGGCCAGAAGTACCCCTTCTTTATTAGGGCGTATGTTCTTTGCCACCCCGGGTGTCCGGCCCATAAGGTATCATGACATTCTTGAATGAGCTTCTTTCTCAGTTCCCTCGTTCTTGGGACATGCAATCTGTTTTCTTTGGTCATCAGGAGGTCTCCCTCAACCCAAAACTGTCGTGTTTTTCCAGCTTTAGCTAGTTCGACAACGGCTTTGGCCGATGGGTCTTTATGTAAATGTTCCTTGATGATGTCGCGCATCGATCCATCGATCTTACTTGAATGAATATGGGCTAACATGCACAGGGCCGCATGTTCGCCCTTCCGACTCAGTGCGTCGGCTGCTTGATTACTCTTTCCTGCTTTGTGTTCGAACTTGAAGTCAAATTCGGCCAACGACTCCTGCCACCGGGCTTGTTTTGCCGTTAATTTTGGTTGATCAAAGAAGTGGCAAATGGCGCTGTTACCCATCTTCACTACGAACTGTGATCCCAAGAGATACTGTCTCCAGACTCGAAGGCAGTGGACTACAGCCAGCATTTCTTTCTTGGAGACAGTGTATCTCCGTTCGGCATTGTTGAGCTTTCGACTTTCGTAAGCGATGGGGCGGCCTTCCTGAATAAGGACCCCACCTAGAGCAAAGTCGGAAGCATCTGTTTCTATTTCAAATGGCTTTGTAACATCTACCAACTTGAGGATAGGACCCCTCGTCATGGTTGTTTTCAGATTTTCAAAGGCCATTTGACAATCATTCGACCACGACCAAGGGTGGTCTTTCTTCAACAGCTCTGTCAATGGGGCGGCTCGTCGTGAAAACTCTTCGACGAACCGCCTATAGTAGTTGGCTAATCCTAAGAAGGACCGCACCTCGGATACGGAAGTAGGAACTTTCCATTCTTGGATAGCTTTTAACTTGTCGTTATCCATACTAATTTGTTCACATTTGACGACATATCCAAGGAAGTTGATGCATGTTTGTGCGAATGCACATTTCTCTTTCTTCACATACAGTTGGTTTTGCGTAGCTTGTCAAACACCAGCTTCAAGTGCACTTTGTGTTCCTCTAGGGTTGTGTTGTAAACAACGATGTTGTTGAGGTATACTATGACGAACTGATCCAAGTATTCATAGAAAACTTGGTTCATCAACGTGCAGAAAGTAGCTAGGGCATTTGTCAAGCCAAAGGGCATTACTAGGAATTCGAAGGCCCCATATCTTGTTACACACGTCGTCTTGGGTTCGTCCCCTTCGGCAATACGTACTTGGTAATACTCTGATCGTAAGTCCAACTTCGTGAAGTACTTGGCCCTGTGAAGTTGGTCGAACAAGTCGGATATTATCGGCAGCGGATATTTGTTGCGTACCGTCACCTTGTTTAAGGCTCTATAGTCTATGCACAGATGCAACGGCCCATCCTTCTTCTTCTGAAACAGTACGGGGGCTACGTAAGGTGCCTTTGCCGGGCGAATGAACCCCGCCTTCAACAACTCATCCAGTTGTTTTCTCAATTCGGCTAGCTTGGGCGGAGCCATCCGGTATGCATTCTTCGCTGGCGGTTTAACCCCGAGGAAGAGTTCGATTTCATGGTCAATGCCTCGACGAGGTGGTAGTGTTTGGGGTAGGCTCTCTGGCATTATGTCGGCATAGCTATTTAGTACTTCCTTAATTTCCTCTGGGATAGTTTCTTCGGTGGTCGCTTCTTCCATCAGTGGTATGGCCATGAATGTAGGTTCCTCTCATGCGAGTCCCCTTTTCAGTTTTATGGCCAAGATGATTCGAAGATTACCTGGTTGCTTGATGTTTGCAGGTATTACTATGGGGTTGCGATCGGTGATCACCAAGCATTTCGCCAGTGGCATTGGGATGACTTTGTGTTCTAGGAGGAACTCCATCCCAAGTACCACGTCGAAGTCGTCCATGCGAACCACGACAAGGTCTAGCTCTCCTATCCAATCCCCTATTTTGAAGGGGACTCCTTTGGAAACTCCCACAATAGGCAAGGTCTCGGAGTTGACAGCTTTCATTTTCCCCGGGTCCTTTCCTACGGTGAGTCCCAATCTTCGGGCTTCCTGATCGACAATGAAGTTGTGGGTCGCTCCTCAGTCTATCAGGGTGCTCTTGCTCGGTCGAGAGTTTATTGTCGCATCTACGAACATGAGCCCTTTCTCTATTATCTCCTTCGGTTCGACTTTCCGTTGGAGGGCTGACAAGAATTTAAGTGCGCCCATTCGGGGGTTGTCGTGATCTTCCTTCTTGTCTAGCATAGTCTCGACCCTTGCATCATTGCTCTCTTGAATGGACACTTGGAGCACAATGAGAGAGGCCCGATGAGGACAGTAGGATACTTTGTGGGGACCTTTACACAGCATGCATTGTAAAGGTGTCGTCGGGTGGTTTCTTTGATGGTAAGGTCCTCGAGATGTCCCCACTTGATTGTTCTGAGGAGGTCTATCCGTCCATCCGTTTAGTTTGTCGTTTCCTCCGTTCGGTCTGTTGGGGCTTCCATTTCGATGACCTGGTGGCTTGTATGTTTTGCCCCAGTGTTTGGGACCGGTGTCATTCTTTTTGGGATCCTGCTTCGTTCCCACAGTCTAGGAGTCTCTCGGCGCAGGCCATTGCGGCAGCTAGGGTTTGGACCTTGTTCTCATGTAACTTTGTTTTGGCCCACGGCTGTAACCCATTTATAAAGAAGAACACCTTGTCCTTCTCTGCTGTGCCGCTGATATCCAACATCAAGGTTGAGAACTGTCTGACATAGTCTCGTATGTTTCCAGTATGTTTCAGGGCTACTATTTTCTCCATTGCTATATGTCCTGCATTTTCGGGGAGGAATTGTTCCCTCAACTCTTTCTTGAGGTCCTCCCATGAGTCGATGGTGCACAATCCATTCTTGATGTCTTGCACCTTCGTACGCCACCACAGTTTGGCGTCATCTATGAGATACATCGAGGCTACAGTCACCTTCTGGTTGTCAGTACAAGCCGTTGTGGTTTTGAAGTACTGTTCGACATCAAAGATGAAGTTTTCCAACTCCTTGGCGTCCCGATTCCCTTTGAAGGCTCTAGGGTCTGGGAATCTTAGTTTGTTGGATCCTGCATTAGTTTGCCCAGCCGTGACGCCTTCCACGGCTTTCCTGGTCACTTCAATTCGAGTGCTCATGGAGGTCATCCTTTCTTGGATGTCGTCGATTATTGTTCTGAATTCATCAGCTAATTCATTGAACAAACTCATTATTGTATTTTGCAGCACGTCGAACTCTTCGCCACGTCCCTCTTTGTGTGCGACAGAGCTATCCGGATTACCAGACGGTTTTGGGCTGCTCGTAGGAGCAACTCTTTCTTCGAGCGAGGTCACTCAAAACATCAGTTCTGCGATTGGCAACCCATCCAGGCGGTTGCCCATTGCGCCGATTTCTCTGACTTTCCCACTCAATTCGGTCACCCGTGCTTCCAGGAAGCAGAGGGTGTTAGGGACTTCCTTGAGGAACAGCATTTCCTCCTCTATTAGCGTAAGCCGGTCGGCTTGTGCTTTGGGTGTCGACTTTGTCGCCGACATGATTTCGGTCTTTACATGTTACGGAGCTAACAAAGCTCTGATACCACTTGACACAATCGCACTTTCGAAGGCAACGGACTAGCGATTGTGCGGTACTCACTTTCCAACGACAAGTGAGCTAAGCCAATTTGTTCTTACGTCGCCTACGGCCAAGCGACGTATAATCGAGCCTCTAGCCTCGGTTTTAAAAGAAGGTTTTAGAAAACGAGGAGAGAGAGAGATTTTAGAAAGAGAGATTTTGGAAAGAGACGTTATATAAGCAAGCAAGAGAAAGATAACAACGGCTTAGCATATATAACCTTGGGTAGGGAGAAGTTGACAACTAGTCATATCCCCTATAGTACATTCTGAGCCATTTTATGTCTAGCAGGCCTAGACATGATATTTTTGAGGCGTCATACGCCCTAGAACTACAAAAGAAAAAACACTAGAATGAAAAGACATGACAAGGGTTTGGCTTGTCATAGGCATGCGGCCATGGGCAACACGCCCTGGACGAGCATGACCGTGACACTGGGCGTGCCATATGATGAAGTTTTTTTTTTTTGTGAGACGGATTGTGACAGCGTGGTGAAGAGGGACTGGGCCAAAGGTCGACGCCATGGTAGTTGAGATCGTGTTGGAGACAATGGATGAGGAGGAGGAAGAGGATATGATAGATATTGTTAATGAATAAACCTTGACTCTGATACCATGTTAGGTTGAATGGCTGTGACCAATATGGGTCACGACCTCATGTATTTATAGATGTGTATAATGAGATTACATTGTAACAAACCATGAAATTAGTAAATTATCTTAGTATGTACAAATATAATCTATTCTACGTTTAACAGGAAAAAATTCTAAAATATTTAGAAAAGGAAAAGGATACCACCCGTCTCAATTTTAGATTAGTTGAATACAAATTCTTCATACATGATACTGCCTTCACATGAATTTAGAACAAATACTTTTTAACTATCACAAAATGAGTAATATCAAGAGTGTGACCAAGAGAAGACATCAAACCTTATCCATATGCTATAAACTTTAAGTTATTTTAATACATGATTTTTATGCAAACACCTGATACTATTCAAGATTAACAACACTACTAAGTTTGGATTGTTCATATAAATTTATAATATAGTATCGTAAATAAAATAACTATTAATTAATAAACATCTATTACGAGAATTTAAAATTTAGGGTTTAGGTTTTCGAATATTAGAGTTTGTGGGAGATCAGATAAAGAACGAGTCAGAGCGGACCTTGTCGTTTGGTTAGTAGAGTTCAAGACCATCTAATGGCTTTAAGTAGACTAAGTGAATTTTGGCGTACACAAGCTACTTTTCTAGCACTACGAACATGATGAGCTTGACATACATTGCAAACCCATGTGATTTTTAGATCTTTTTCCTTCTCTAAACCCTAAACCCAGCTCCTACCACTTTATAACTTAGATTATGTGAGTTTTTGTTGGAATGATCTTCAAGGTGAAACCCGATATTATTATTGTGTCTCGGAGAGATTCTCTGGGTTTGAATCAGTATCGAACTTTCATTCTTTCACATGTTTTGTGATGTAAACAAGTGTTGGAGATCTTCTAAACGATGTAAAACAATGAACGTAAAAAGGGTGCATTCCTCTATTCATACAATTGAGAAGGCTTTGAGCTAACAAACTTGACTTAGTAGAAGTTATTAACTTGAGAATGAATTTTAGAATAACCATCGGTCGTTATTAACTTGAATAAATTTAGGAAAATTGCTAATTTTTTTGTTTAGGAGAATTGTTAGTAGTTACTAACTCGTACATAAAGTTGAAAATTTGTGAGTGAGTTCTTTCTCCACTATAAATACTCAGTGTGTTTTATTTACAACAACAAATAGAATTGAAAAGCATAACTACTTAATGTTTTTTTTATTTAAAGTATCTCTTCCCTCAAGTTGTTTTTTCTCCTTAATCTATATGATTCGGTTTATTTTAATCGTGGGTCTTATGCAACATATCTAATAAGAACTAAATATTTTGACTAGTTCAGATAAAAATTCCTACGGTTCAAAGAAGGGCAGTCGTGAGCGGAAGATATATGTGGTTTAAGAATAGAGAACCGTTGGTTTCTTTTAGTCATTTCTCTTTCCTATTGTGACAACTCTTGTTCCCCATCTTTTTAGCCTTCTCGGGCGCCTTAACCCTGGAACATACTTCCTCAGAATTTCCTCCTCTTATGATAGTAAAAATCGTGTCATCAGCATGACGAACGTAGCCTATGCGATATTCTAATAGTAATAAAGAAAGGGAGAAGCAAAGAAGAAAGAGATGGAGAGGTGTGTGTGTGTGTGGGCTTGTAATATTGACAAAGGCAAAGGCAAAGGCAACGCCGACCTTGGCTTCCTACTACCAATAATGTAGTGCACATGCATCCCCCAATATAAAATTCACTTCCCCATTATATATATTCCAAAACACTCTTCTTTTTTGTTCTTCCTCTATCCTTTTCTTCTTCTTTTTTTATCTCTCTTAATTGTGCCTTCACATGCCTTCTCTTCTTCAATCCCTTTATCTATATTTTATCTCATATCATAGGTATGATTCTTTACCAACATCCGATATACTTCGAAAGAGAAAAAGTTGACTATAAAGCAACATCAACATCTTTTATCGTCTAAGAGCTACGAGATTTATTATGACTTTTTACTATCATCTGTTCGTTATTGAAGTTTTTACTTTTGTTCAGTATATAACGATGGAAGAAGCTAACTTTGGTTGGTTAATCGGTGTCCTCGATTGTTCCAAAGAAAAGGATCCTAACCCTCTAGAATCACACTATTTTGGTAGAGAGAGAGGTGCTTTCTCATTTTCTTAATCCAATATGGCAAATGGCTTAGGAGAGAAAAAGTTCCCTTTTTTTAGGGTACCCAGAATAAGATCGAGTGGAGAAACTTGCATGGTCTTTTGTTGAGATGGAAGAGTGGTCGAGTCAAAACTGAAGAACGATATTATCGTTACTATAAATGTATTGGCACCGTAGAGTTGGAGATGGAGCGATGTGGAGTCATCATCTTCCCATTCCCTTCCAAATGGCAAACACATGGAATGATGATTGGGAAGGAACAAACAAAAACAAAAAGAATGTATAAATAAGTTAGAGACGTTGCTTTTATGAATAAAGAGTAGATTGTACGTAGCAATCAAAGAAAAAAGTGGCAACTCTTTCATTCAAATTCCCTTGTCTTCTCCTTCTGACATTTGTTGTATTGTGTATATCATACCTGCAAGTTCATACTCAAACACACAATTTTGGCTGTCCTGTAATTTTACACAACAAACTGGAAGACAAGACAGCGACCAAAACATTAACAATCTCGAAAAACCCACAACAAATCTCTCACATTTATTTCATCATATCCTTTTCCTCATGTTTATTCACCTTCCTTTTCATTCTTCTTTATGAAAAATCCTGTCTTTCACTACAACCACTGCACACAATCTAGTAATAGCTATGAAAACAGAGCATCGGCTAAGAAAAAAACAAGGAAAAACTGATTTACTTGTATGTTGGTTTGGAAAATAATTGGATTGAATTAAAGGGTATGTCCGAAAGAAACAGTAAGAGTATGGAGGTGTTTGTTATATACAGCATCCGAGGAAGCTTGAGCTTGTTGTCTCTGTGTCTGACTCTGCCACCCGCTCTCTGTTATGAACTCTGTTTCCGCCGCCGTACTTAAATTCTCTACATACATTGATTCATTTTGAGATTGAGATTCTTGATTTTGCTCTCCGGTTGTGTTCCCCATCATGAATGGATTCTCCATAATCTCTGACCATTTCTTGTCTTCTCTTATTGCTGTCGGATTCAGTTTCTCTGTTTTTCCGCACTCCGGCAGTCCCCATGGGAAGTTCCCTCCGTCAAAGAAGCTGCTTCCGCCACTTGCAGTGGCGGCGGCGGCGGTGAAATCGGTTCCTTCCCAGGTGGGTTTTAATGGAATTGACGGCGGAGGGAGTAAGTGGGAAGTTTGATTGAAACAGAGAGAATTGGGATTTGGGTTTGGGATTTCAGAGACGTAATTGAGATTGTGAAAAGACAGAAACTCGACCAATTCAGAAGCTCTGTGGCTGCCGGCGGTGGTGGTTTGGAATCGGAAAAACTCTTGAGTTGGGGAATAGATTTGAGAACTGGAATTGGATGAAGTGATGATCGGCAGCGGCGTTTCAATGGCTTCATCGGAGCTGTTATCGTTGCTTCTATGAGAAGTGGATGTCGGGGGGAGCTGCTTCTCACTGTCATTGTCAGCATCACCCGACACAGAGACAGGCTTATGCGTGTTGGGGTCAATCCCTTTCTGTCTCAATTTCTTCTTAATGCACGAATTCCACAAGTTCTTGATTTCATTATCTGTTCTTCCAGGTAGCTGAGCAGCAATCTGAGACCATCTGATCCAAAAACAAAAACCCATTTCGAATCCAAATCCAAAAAGTGTAAATGAATCGAAGAACAAGAAAGCACCTGTTTCCAAGGACTGCGTGAAGCTCAATGATCAAATCCTCTTCGTGCTGGGAGAAAGGACCCCTTTTTAAATCAGGCCTGAGATAGTTAATCCATCGAAGGCGGCAGCTCTTCCCACAGCGTTGTAGGCCTAGAAGAAACAAGAGAGATGAAGAAAAGGGCACATTGTGTGGGCGGTGTAGTAGTAGTAGTAATAGTAGAAACAGAGCGCATACCAGCAAGCTTAGGAACAGAGCTCCAGCAGCCATGGCCGTGGTTGGTTATGTAATTAAGAAGCTTTTCATCTTCATCAGGAGACCAAAGGCCTTTCCTCAGCTTCTGTTTATAGCAGCAAGAGTGCCTTCCCATGAGAAGAAAAGGAAGAGGTTAAAGGAAAAGGAGAACTGTCAGCAACAGAAACAGAGGAAAGCAGAGGAGAAACAGAGGAGGAAACAGAGAGATGATAAGGAAGGGAGAAGAAGGGGAGGGTTAAGAAAGGGGAGTGGTGGGGAGTCTGAATTGAAGAGAGGAGAAGGACAGAGGTCACCTTCAATGGGAGGGAGGGAGGGAGGGCCTGGTTTTAAGATTGAGCCGCCGGAGGAGCTTCCACGTCAGCAGGGAGGGGCCTAGAATGGACGGTCAGGATTGATGGGAGAGTTGCTTTCATGAGCATTAAACAAATTGAGTTGTGTATATGTCTCATCGCTATTTACATTCCTCTTCCTCTCTATATTATTTTCCATGCACCGACGCCCTCTCTTTCACTCTCTTCTTAATTATAAAATGTTTTTTTTTTTAATTTATTTTATATTTTAATATTTTTTCACTCAACGTTTCAAACGTCTCGTTAATCATTACGTAGGTTACTGTGGGAAGTGTTAAAAGTGTAAACGAGTTGGGTTGAGTTGAAAATTCTCTTGAAAAATTTCGTATTAATTGAGCGGATGAATAAAAGAATGAGAATAGAGTTCACTGCAAGCTCAACTAAACCATCCGGTTTTGTGTTGGATAGGGTTGTTTTTTTTAAACTATTTTAAAAAAATTATACCAAAAAATTCAAATATCAAACATATTACTATCTTCATTATAAATATTAAACATTCTTAATTTTTTTTTTTAAAGTAAGGTACGATAGGGTAGGATTGTAACCCTAGGTTGATCGAGTTGACCCGACAAAAAAAAAATGTCAACTCGTAAACCGAACTGAATTTTTCGATTTTCCAAGAATTCAACCCAACCCAACTCAACCCAACTTTTATAGATTAGGTTGGGTAGTAGTCTGAGTTAATCGGAATACTCTCGAGAAGGGTAAAGGTTAAATTTATGGAATTAACCACAAAAACCGAATAGAAGGGTTTACTAGAACACTTAAAAGTACAGAAACTAAAACGACATCACTGAAAACAAAGTACAGATCATTGAGATATTTGCAACCATATTTTCTCGTTTCGTAAGATCGAAGGCGTGAAGTAGATTTGGATTGGATTGTTAAGAAAGCAAGGGAAGAAAACGAAGGTAGGTGAGTATTGAAATGAGAAGAGACATCGAAACCCCAAATGAAGAAGGCTACCTAGATTCTTCTTCCCAAACCCCCAATCAAAGAAAACTCTTACAAACATGAAAGGCAATGTGTAGGGTTAGTAAATATAGCATTCAAAACTCATATTAGTTCTTATTGTGTTCTTACTTTATCCATTTGGTGTTCTAAACTCAATTGCTCATTGCCAATTCTTCACTAAACTTCCTAAATGTTTCTTCAATCACAAGAACCCTAATCAACCAATATAGCAAAACAAGTAACCCCACACACTTTTTCCTCCTTATTCCATTTCTCGATTGTCATAACATCACAAACTTTCCCTCGATTGTTGTCGATACCCATTTCCATGCTCCGTTCATCTATTACAATTACGTCAACTAAATCGACCGTGAATCAGTGCTCCCTCTCGTAACTGTTAAAATACATCTTTAACGGCCCATCGTAGAGGGGTTTAGTCAATGATTGGAAGAAAAATAAATAAATATGGGGAATGGGCTGTCTGATAGTAATATTATAGAATACAAAAAGAATTGGATAATTAAGTTTCAAATAAGAATGGAGCAAAAGATGCTTTCAATGTCTTCCTTTTAGAACAGCCAAAAATAAATGAGCTGTTCTCTTTCCCAAGTCAACCCATTTCTTCCCCCTCCATGTTCACTCCATATCCTTCAATCTCCAATGTGTATATATATATATATATATATATTTAAATGTCGGGTTAGCATTATTTGAAGCGTTAGAATAATGCAGGCTGACGATTAGAAACACATTGAATGTATAAGAGAAAAGTTAAAAAAAAAGTATCGTTCGTTTATGTGAAAATATCTCGAGAAAGTTGATTCCTTTTCTTGGTCTCGTTCTTGCACGTGTTGGGTCGAGTATTAATTTCGAGGCTCGGACGGGTTTTGATTAGGTGAAAAGGTGAGGGGTTTGATATTAATAGGCAGACAAGGGTTTGGGAGTGAATTGGGCAATAAAAGAATGAATTGAGTATAGGGTTTAGGTAATACACAAACTATGCTGAGCTGTGGTTGATTCCTTATATACATATTTTCTATTTCAATCATCATAAACCCTTTATTTTTATTATCAAGATGATGTGAGTGATTAATTTTAGTGATTACCAATTTAGAATCACTTTTTGTTTCGATGCTATTCCTAACCCTTTTTTTTAATAGCTTTCTCGGGAGATTCGAATCATGCATTAACCAATTAAACTATGCTTTGATTGACCTTGATCTCGAGTAATGTTTGTGTTTTTTGAATAGGACTCGAGAGAGCTCCGGAGCGCTTGAAGAGTCGAAAAGGTGAATAATACCTGTGTTCTTAGAATAGGACTCGAGAGAGTTCCTGAACGCCTGAAGAGTCGAAAAGGTGAGTAATACTTGTGTTCTTAGAATAAGACTTGAGAGAGCTCCCGAGCGATGGAGAGTCGAGCACAGAACAAAGGAGGAGACAAGGAAAAGCAAGATTAAGAAAGAATTTGAAATTTAGAGAGAGAAAAAGGAGGAGAGAGAGAGAGAGAGATAATCCAAATTGCTTGAAAAATTGTGAGACATCTCTTTGCATTATCCTCCAAACCAATCTTTTCCTAACCTAATTCTCAAACAGACAACTAATTAACAACAGAAACCAATAGCATTATTTTTTTTTTAATTTTATTTATTTTCTTCATATATATATATATATATATATATATATATTATGTTGAATATATTATCCATAAATAATAACTAAAAAATTTATGAATTATTTGAATAAATGATAAAAGTATTAATTTTATATTCAAGTTTTATTTTTAAATTTTTAATTGGAATATTTTTGTAGTTGTTTTGAATATTAATTTTTATTGAGTTTGGATAGTTTGATATGAGTTGGTGAGCCTTTTTGGCTGACTGTTCAATAGCTATGTTTCATATTTTTTTTTTTAATTTTATTTTGAATGCTTTTTTGGTTATTTATTAGTAACTTTAATTATAAACTATATATATTTGATTATAATAGTCAAAAAATAAAAAATAAAAAATAAAAAAAAGTTAAGAGATAAATATTTTATGGAAGATAAAAAAACACATGGAAATCAAAATTATATATTTATAGAAAATGATAATTAAGACGGACGAATAAATTGAAAGACAAACCATTTTTTCTTTGTAGTTAGCATTAATATTTGCAAGAAAAAAAAAGTAGATATTGAACGATATAAAGTAGAAAACGTCATGTTGCAGTACATGATATAGATTGTTGTACAATATGTCAAACTCAACCATTGAAATGATTTTAAAACGACATCTCTTGGCTCGTTGCTTTCAATGAGATTGATGGATAATGCATATATTTTAACACAAATTTGAATTTCATTTCAATTTTCTTTTTTCATAGATATGAGCTTATAAAAAATTAAACAAACAAAATAATTTATGTGCACATCGTCCCGTTCTCTTCTCACTTGATTTTATACAACCTGTATACTTTTCAAAATCACATATAAACATCTAGATACACCAACTTATTAGTAGCATCGTCAAATTTTAGAACGGTCGAAGACGGGTCTAGAATTAACACAACGCACAACTCTTTCCGAAAAGATTTTTGTGTGATTTGAGTATCTGTGGAAAGAGATTGGTTGCATGGAGAAGTTTATAGTATGGGAGGAGTAGGAAGAAATTGTTGTGGGAAACACTTCACATTGCTTTGCCCAGACAGCTCAATCTCAAAGGATCCACAATCCTTGCCCTTTGAAATGACCTTTTATGTATTTGTCCAACTACTATGCCACGTGGATTTTCCTTACACTTTTCTCGTTAATTCACGATAAACATTAATATTTACGATGAAACAAAGCTTCAAACTTAAGATTTATCGAAAGAATAAGGAGGCAATAGTAATGAAAAAGCTAAACACCGAAAATGGAAATGAAATTTGCATGAATTATTGAAGCTTAATAGGCAATGAGAATATGTGATTTAAAGGTTAAACAAACCGAGTAGTTTCGTGTGAGCTTTTGCTACTCTTCGAGAATCTACAAAAACCTGAAAAAACAAGTGTTGTGGGAAAGAAGAGTGACTTTAATAAGAAGGCAAACATAATAAGAAGTCCTAAAAAAAGGCATTAAAAGCAATCAATAATGAAAAAGGAAGATGGTTGAATTAGCTTCCTTTTATGCCCATCTTTGAATAATTACATAATTTCTGCTGCTTTTGGTTTCCAATCAACACTTTCTTTTTCTTTTTTGGTTCAGAGTTTATGCTCCAAAGCCACTACGTGAGAGATTCTATTCACAACAAAATCCAAGTCTTCACTAACTTTGTGTCTTACAACAGATGGATATTGATTAAGCTTGTCTAATCATATTCACAACACAAAGAACACACACACTTGTATTTACCAATGGAATGGCCCAATTACATGTCTCACCACCCATCACTTCACCCTTTAACTTGATTATCAGTTAATCTTCTTTAGCAAAAGAAGTTATTAACCTAGACTAAAGATTTCGTAGTTATTAATTTGAAAGTTTAGAAGATTTAATAATTAAAGTTTAGGAAATCGGAATATTTAGTAATTATTGATTTGAAAGTTTAGGAAATTGATTATGCAATCTCCGGTATAGATGTATGTTATTTAAACAACAACAACAACAAAAAAAAAAAAGAAGAATTAATAAAGTATAAGTGCTTAAGGTTTCTCTCTTCAAAATATAAGTGCTTAAGGTTCCTCTATTCAAAAACTTTTTCCCCTCCAGTTGAAGTTTCGACATATTCCGATCGTGGACAATTTCTAACCAGACTGTTGGTTACCGCTTAATTTCCTCTACATTTCGGTCTTCCAAAACCAGCTAACCAGCTAACCAGCTAAGCTATTATGCCCAAAACAACATAAACAACATAAGCTCATTTTAAGTTTTTTAGTTGGAATAAATTATGAGAGAGAGGGGGGGGGG